>NC_047650.1:38291494-38374930 GCF_902201215.1 Prunus dulcis | reverse complement strand
AACTTTCTTGACGATCCCAGGGAAGATAGAGACTAAGAACTGGGCCGACCATGGATTCAACTTCTTATGTGAAGGTATTAGGTCGTTCAAAGCAAAGAAAGTTTTGTATGTAAATGGGTCACTACTATTTCTCCAACTACTGTATTTCGATTCAATTCTCCATGGTGGAGTATATGTTGATAAGTCTTTGGATCCCATTGTGTCATGGGACAATAAGTCGGTGTGGAAAATGATTATATGGGTCAGAAAGCAAGGTGGGTTTGATAGTCCAACCGTTCGGGTAGTTTCAAAGCACAGTCCAACGAATGAAGTGTCGAGAGTAAACCTTGAAAGAATTGTTCAAGAAGTTGCAGTCAGTTTGGAGCCAATAATACAGGCCGAGGTGAAGCGATCAGTTGAAGGACTTGCTATAACTTTGGGGCCGATAATACAGGCGGAGGTCCAGCGGTCAATGTTGGAATTCACTGACAAGGTAATGAGTCAAGTGAGCTCCTTCAATAAAGACGCAAGACAACATCTTCATCCGGGACATGAAGATGTAAATCAAACTAAGGACAGTCCACTGAAAGAACGAGATCAAGGTGGTGAGAGTGTTGTGAAGAAGAAGGGTGAAGAAGCTAGCAAATTAAAGGAGAAAGGTGTAGTTGATGTAAACAATACTTGGATGCCATTACCGGATGGACAGAGTTTCAGTGAACCCGAGGTATGATGACCGATTAGGAGTTTGAAGATCGAGTTTGTTGTTATCTTTTAGATTTTTTAAGCATGCATGCATTGAATATCCCAAAACGAGCTAGCAACCCCCTATCTCTGCCCTTTTTCTCCCAATTTTCATCTTTCATAAACACCATCCAAAAATCTACAAGTTCAGGATTAGTCTTGCATAATGATAAAACAAGAGAAGCAAAATGTTGGTTGATTAGATTATTTATATATAATTAAAAAAAAATAAAGGGAGGGAGAGAAGAAGAGAAGAAAAAAATGGAGAGAAAAGAAAGAGATGGAGAGAATAAGAAGAAGAAGAAAAAAAAAAAGGGAGAGAAGAAGAGAAGAAAAAAAATGGAGGGGAGAGATGGACAATTTCCGAAAGGGGAGAAGAACAGGAAAAAAGTGAGAGATTGAGGGATGTAGAGAAGAGAAAAAAAGAGAGGGGGAGATGAGAAAGTCGACGAAGAGAGGAAGTGGAATGAAGGAAAAATAATATTAAAGAGAGAGAGAGAGAGAGAGAGAGAGAGAGAGAGAGAGAATAAGAAAGAATTTTATTTTATTTTTTAAAAAAAGGCATGATGTTGGGGATATGAGATATTTAAAAAATATATATTTTAAAAAAATACAGAATTACTCTCCTTAACGGGTGGATGCAATATTCGCAAATTGACCCGACATGACTTGTTAGCTTAATGGGTTCACTCGTTTTCAACCCTACCCATTAAGTTCAACCCAAATATTGATAATTTGATGCGAATTTGTGTCATGTTAACGGATCGTGTGCAATATTGCCGGGTCTAATTTCTGCACCTCACAAAGGTAAGGTGAAGGATTAAAATATCGGCCGTGCAGATAATATAGGGCCTCCAATTTACGGAAATTTCGAGGAATATATCGTTATCGTTTTAGGTATCGGGAAAAAATCAACAAAAATGACAAATATAAGCATTGAAATATGTAATTTTGGTGTAAAATGTTCATAAATGTTATGTACATTATCAATGATTGTATTAAAAATTAGGATTAACCGAAGTAGTAGGCAGGGGCGGCCCTGGCATGATGCAATGCAAGTGGTGCCACTGCATAGAGCTCCTAATTTTTTAGGACCTCCGATTTTTTTTTACTTTATATAATATATATTAATATTATAACAACTGTATATATACTCCAATGTGCCGCACATTGACACAAAATTTTATTTAGTGGATATGGTTTCTAGTGCATATCCTTTGGTACAAGGTCTAGGTTTGAGTCTTAGTTATGTGAATATATTTGTAATTTTATTCTCTTTTTATTATAAGAACAAAATTTTAAATAGTTTTAAAAAGAAGCACGTGAAAAATATAAGGGGATAGATCCAATTAAACTAACAATAGTATATATTGCACCCATACATTTTTTCCTTAAAAAATAATAATAATAATTTCTTCAACTCAAAACAAAACACCCATTCATGTCTTCTTTCTCGTCAACTTTTATTTTCTGAACGAATGCACTCCCTGCGTTCACTTGAACAAATAGCCCTTTTGTTTGGAAAACTAAGTTAGTAGGGTCCATTTTCCAGGGGAACAGGTAAATTTACTTAACAAAGGCACTCTTTGCATTCGAGTGAATAAATATCCCGTTTATTTGAAAAAGTAAGTCCGTGGGGTACATTTTTTCAGGGAACGGACAACTTTACTCAACAAACGCAACCCTTGAGTTCGCGTGAACAAATAGCATGTTTGTTTGAAAAAGTAAGTTAGTTGAGCCCTTTTTTTCGGGGAACAGACAACTTTTCTCAACGAATGCAACCCCTGCGTTACTGTGAACAAATGGCATGTTTGTTTGAAAAAGTAAGTTAGTTGGACCCATTTTTCTGGAGAATAGGCAGCTTTACTCAACGAACGCAAACTATTGGTTTCGGATGAACAAATAGCCCATTTGTATGGAAAATTTAGTTAGTTGGGCCAATTTTTTCGAGGAAGAAGCACCTTTACTCAACGAACGTAATCCCTGCGTTCGCGTGAACAAATAGCTCGTTTGTTTGAAAAAGTAAGTTAGTTGGGCCAATTTCTCCGAGGAACGAGCAACTTTACTCAACGAATGCAACCTCTGCATTGACATGAACAAATAGCCCGTTTGTTTGAAAAAGTAAGTTAGTTTTGTCCTTTTTTCGAGGAACGGGAAACTTTACTCAACCAACACAACTCCTGCGTTTACGTGAACAAATAGCCCGTTTGTTTGAAAAAGTAAATTAGTTTGGCCCATTTTTTTGAAGAACGAGAAACTTTACTCCATGAACGCAACCCTTGCGTTTACGTGAACAAATAGCCCGTTTGTTTGAAAAAGTAAGTTGGTTGGATATATTTTTTCGGCGAACAGAAAACTCTCCTCAACGAAAGCACTGTTGCGTTGGTGTTAAAAAATATCCCGTTTGTTTAAAAAAGTAAGGTGGTTGGGGCATGTTTTAAGCGAACGGGTAACTTTTCTCCAAGAACGCACGTATTGCGTTCGTTTGAACAAATATCCTGTTTGTTTAAAAAAGTAACTTTGTTGGCCTTCTTTTTCGGCGGAACGTTGAGTATTTTTGAACGAAAGCAAACCCTTACGTTCGTTTGAACAAACTTCCCGTTTGTTTGAAAAAATAAGTTGGTTGGGCTCATTTTACGGGGAACGAATAACTTTACTGAACGAACACAACCCTTGCATTCGCTAGAACAAACAACCCGTTTGTTTGAAAAAGTAAGTTGGTGTGGTTGGGGCATGTTTTCGACGAACGGGTAACTTTTCTCAAGTAACGCACATATTGCATTCGTGTGAATAAATAAAATGTTGGTTTGAACAAGTAAGATTGTTGGCCCTCTTTTTCGGTGGAACGTCGAGTATTTCTAAACGAAAGCAAACCCCTGTGTTCGATTGAACAAACTACCCGTTTATTTGCAAAAGTAAGTTGGTTTGGCCTATTTTTAGGGAACGGGTAACTTTACTGAACGAACGCAACCCTTGCGTTCACTAGAACAAACACCACGTTTGTTTGAAAAAGTAAGGTTGTTGGGGATATTTTATCGGCGAACGGGGTAACGTTTCTCAACGAACGCAATCCTTTCAGTTGTGTGAACTTGTTTTAAGAAATTGATGGCAGTTTTGTAATTGAAAAGAAGTTAAAAGCCTCTTTGTTATGTTGTAAATGGGCTTTGGGTGTGTTTCTAAAGTCCATTTCATATGGAGTATTTTTATAATTTGGGCCCATATATTGGGTATAATAGCGAATCTCCCAAAAGAAAAAGGTCATGAGATAAATTGAAAATTGGGTACAAGTTCAAAAATTAAATCAACAATTTAGCCATGTTTAATGGTTTTTGGGCATATATCGCATATTTGATATCACATGTGTGCAATTCTCAGTTTATAATATGCATATGCATATACCTGTATGCAATTTTGTAGCATCTATGTGCAATTCTCATTTTACAATATGCAATTTTGTAACATCTGTTTGCAGTTCTTAGTTTACAATATGCAATTGGATTCCGCCCTTGTTTTGGTTTTTAACTTTGTCATTTTTACCAGAAGGCTCATCAGCTCACTCTTATAATGTATGCAAAGATCGCCAAATTTCCTCTTTTTGGCTAGAGGCCCTCTTTTTTGTGCGTGTTCATTTGCAATGACAATAGGATAATCTACTACTACGCAAAACTTGGCACCACCCCTCAGAAGACACAATCAAATAATTAAAACAGATTTGCATTTCACCTAAGCAACTCATGATTTTGGCACAAAGACAAATTATCCAGTACAAATTTCCTTTATTTGTTTTTTCACATGTATCCATACTCCTTTTCAGTAACCAATGCAGTGATGTGCACCTTCCTTGCCATTTGTGCACCTACAATAGGAAAAATGGAAAAAATTAGACGCAAGAGAAATCATAAAATTACACAATCTACAAATTTGAACAGCAAGAAAGAAACAAACAGTAATTAGAATGAACAACCAAATAATGAAAGAACCTCAAAATACAACCAATCAAATTCTATGATGACAATTACCCAAATTGAAGTAAATAATAGTGCAACTAAAAAAGAAAATTATAGCTTTTCGTTTAAAATAAAATTAAAAAATTACAACCACGAAGCATGAAACTTAAACTGAATACAGAACATGAAAGAAAAAAATTGCAACCAAATGTTCCTATTATAGGAAAAGGGACTAATATGGGCGTTCAATTGGGAAAATGGAAATATTATTAGCCTTTAAGGCTTTTTATACAAAGAGAAAACAGATATCACACAAAAACATTAACAAATTTCAAACAGCAATTGTGTACTTAAACTAACTCTTTACCCAAAAAAAGGAAAAGCAAAGAAAAAATAGAGCTATACTAATTATTTCTCCGCTAAAAAGACAATCATATTAGTAATGTATATACCTTAAATGCTTCACAGCTTTATCTCTTAATTGGTCCCCTATGAAATTTTTTGACTTCATCCATTATGCACAACAAAACAGAATAGATAGTTTAAAGAACAAAACTAATATCAACTAATGAAAACAGGAATAGTGGCTCAATTTACATTCTATTGCCAAATCACATACCAAATGGATGCTTGGTAATAAACCAAAATGAAGCTATTGATCTGCAAAACAGATAAATAAGTTTAAACAAACAAACAAAGGCATAGTCACCCAAAGACTCAATCTTTGGGTTCAAATACTAAAACAATTTATTCATCATATAAAGATCATATAACTTGGATTAAATATCATCCAATTTGTTTCTTTCTTATAAGATCTGCATTAGAAGGTCAGAGCGTTTGCAGTCACAAGAAAAAGGAATTTCACAGAAAGTTGAAATAGAAGTAACTGAAAGAAAGCATTTTCTTCACCTAACTGCTTCTAACCCTTCAACTCCTCTGCCAAAAGAATCCCCTGAGAAAACAAAAGAAGAACAAAAATCAAAGCCTAATCTGGACACAACTCTAAATAAATGAATTAATGAGAAAAGCAGAGATGAAGAGGAGAGCACCAAAAAATAGCAAGCAACTAAAATGAACTGCTGATTATGAATATAAAAAAGATTCTTGAAGGCAGAACCATCTAAGCTTATAATCTGTAATAGAAATTGACACATTAAATCTAACACAAATAACATGTTATCTAAAACTCAAACAAATTAATACAACACTCGAAAAGCAAAAATACCACTCGACATTCCAAATGTCATCTATAAATGGCACATAACTTGTCCCTCTCAATGTCAGTACACAACCAAAAACTGGAAGCACCGTGTTATTTGGAGTGTAACACAGCATGCGATTGGCCTGTCATGATATCCAGCTTCTTTCCAGTCGGACTCTTTGTGTAAAGTACAATTGCCATTTTCTGAATAAGCACTTGATGTAATCAGAAAAATCCAACTCAAAGGTTGCAAAGATTCATGACCAATGATGTGCGATAATTGGTATAAAACTATGAATAGCACACAATAAACAACAGAAAGAAGAAACCTTGATACAATTAACATGACTATTGCAAATTCAAAAAGAAATAAATGACCAAAACTCTGCTGCACAATCATTAGAGGCTTCTTGAACAGAGACAAAATAAAGCAAGTACAAGTCCTGGCGAAGCTCTGTCATCAACCCTTCAATGAAGCAACTCGTAAGAAACTCACCACCACCATTGTCTTGAATGCCCATATGGTAGCCAAGATCAAAATCAAGAAGTGCAGTGCCACCATTGCATACCCAACATGAGTGTGACATTTCAGCAAACAAATGGAGAGCATGTGGTGATATGCCAGATGTATCAACCCCAAAACCCAATTGCTTTCAAGCTTATTGATCAAGATTCTTCAAAGACAAAAACCGAGTAATGATCTAAATTTTTGTGGACATGATGGGTTGTTTTATATAAACATGTAGGGGTAAAATCGTCCGTTCAGAATAAATTGCCCCTTCTCGTTTGTGATGCTATGTATTTCGGATAATTGTGCCCGGTGATTGAAAGTACAAAATATATCTACTTATGCTAGTACAATAAAATATGATCCATTATTCTTATTTAGGTTTGCACACAGTCACTCTTACATTGCATCGTCGTACTGCAATTGCATGTGTGTTATGCAAACGCTACCCGCCTGTGAGCAAACTCCACATAGCTTAAAAACGCAAAGTTAATGAATGTATGGTGCGAAGACAAAGAAAAGTAACTAACTACTTCATTATGACCTTATGGCTATTAATACATATTAGGGTTAACCACATTATGGTTTACGAAATTGGGGATATTTTTGAATATGATTTGTACTACATGACAATTTCTATTACTAAATATTTTCAAATAATTGGTCCTTTTGTAGTATAATATGTTCGGATTATTGCCCCTTACCGTTTGTCATGCTCTGTATTTCAAATAATTGAGCCCTTCGATTTATAGTAAAAAATATTTCTAATTATGCATGTACAGTAAAATATGATCCATTTTTCTTATTTTCGTTTGTGCACAATCACTCTTGCATTGCATCACCAACATGCAATTGCATGCTTGCAATGCAAATGTTGCCCGACTGTTGGCAAACTCTTCAGAGCATAAACACGAAGCTAAAAACATACAATTGCATAAACTCATTACTCAAAATATATTGAACTCCTAAACTGCATGAACTCATTACCCAAAATACATTCAACTCATAAACCAGAAAAAGAGGGTTGTTTGAACTCTTACTTGATGTTTCCAAATTTTCAACGCATCCTCTTTACACTTCCTTTCTCCACCAACTCAAATGTCGTCGTTCACACAATTCCAACAAATCAAACTAAATTCCACTCAATTTGGTGACCATTACATCATGGAGGCTGGACCCATCTTCAATTTCGCAACGATTACCTCTCTGCAGATCAGTTTTGGGCAAGCAGAGAGAAGAGTTGAGGACCTCGCTTAGGCAGAGTGGCCAGCTTTGTCTTCAGTTTTCTCATGACGACCTCGATTCGGTGAGCAGTAGCTTTTTCTGTAGATGCATTTTGGCCAACACAGGATGAATTTGGGCAAGTAGGGAGAGGATTTGGTGGGCAAGCAGGGAGAGCATTTGATGGGCAAGCAGAGAGAGGATTTGGGGGCGCTTATGATTGGATTTAGGCAAGCAGAGAAAAGAGCTGGAGGCTCTTACGATTCAATTTAGAGAGAAAACTTGGAGCGAGCGTCGTCTTCCACCTCCACAGCATGCGTCTGGTTCTGTTAGCCCTTATAAGAGTCACATGTGACTCAGGTGCTCAATAACAAAGGGCTGAATAGGTTATCCAGTCATTCAATCTCAACCATCCATTTTTGAAATGCAAACTCAACCTTTGGATAAGTGGCTGTACAGATACAGCCAAGGCGAAAATTTATATATATACTAAAACTGAATAAAATTACTGTTCCTAGACTATTCATTCGCAATAGTGGAATGACGTTTGTGCCCCTGCTTAATTGGTTGCCCTCTTAATTATGTTTAGTAAAATGGCATTTTTTCCCTAATGCATAGCGACATAACCCTTTTGTCTGGTCGCTTCTTTTTGGAGAAAACCAAAGCCGCTTCATCGAAGAGAAGTGAGAGAGAGAGAGGCCTCAGAGATCATAGTCGTCTTCTCCAACTCTCTCCCCGTCTCTTTCCCTTTCTCTCTGCCGCCGCCGCCGTCATCATCACAAGCACCGACTCTCCGCCACCGTCTCCGATGCCCTCCAGCCCTGTTCTCATCTCTTCGTGGGAACCGAAATTCCCACTTTTGGCTGGCTCTTTCTCCCATGAGAGCTTCACTATTGAAGCTTGATCTGGCTTTCTTGCGGCCGTTGATTTCATTTGTGGCTGCTATGGTGCGAATTGGTTCGTTCATTTGGTCCTCTTCTTCATTAGATAACCTTCTTTTCATTTGTTCTCCTGTTTGTCTCATATCGCATTCTTCCTCTTTCGTTGGGTTTCCTTCAATTTTTCAGATATGTCTCCTTTTCTGTTCTTCTTTTTAATCGCGTCTTCTTTTGATGTTTTGTAGGTAGTGTTTCGACGGACGGTTCTGATGCCTCACCTGTTGGATCTCCCGATCACGCCTCCTCCGAGATTCAACGACAGCCATCCGACGATGGCATGATCAATTGTCTGGGACCGGCGGTCTCTCCGAGGATCTCAAACAAAAAATTATTAAACAGGCAAGATCTCTTTGTATCTCTCTATTTGAACATGTAGAGAATGAACCGTAGGAGCTTAATATATGTTTGTATCTAAAAGGAAATATGGTTGGTTCGATATAAGATCATTCAAACAAAAAATCTGATTTAACACTCTATAAAATATGTAGAAACCTACTTACCCTCTATTTGTTTGCTAAGAAAATGCAAGAAAAAAACAGAAAATTTCATCTTTTTAAACATTTTACTGTTGTTTTGTGGGTAGGAGTTCAATAATTATGCTTATAAGGGCGTTTGAGGTCACCCACTTAATAACATTAGTACTTTTTATTGAAAGCAAAAGTTTGAGTCTTTGTTCTATAATTATGTTGGATTGAAAATTTGGTGCCTTTGTTCTTTCTTGCATGTGCTTGGAATTACAATGAAAATTTTCTTTCATTGTTTTTTTTGTTGTTGAAGGGTTTGGGCACGAGGACAAAGGTGATTTTGCAACTTCACCAAAGTATTTCAGGTAAGAACCATATCCTTGAATTGCTCTTTTGGACCAAAATTAGGCCTTTTCTGTGATGGTTTATCATCTGATTGGGTTATATGTTTGAGCTTATGGATTGGTTCATGGTGGATTTGAATTGACACGCGGAGTTGCTTGGGTGAAGTTGATGACTGTGTGCATTGCAGGACTACAACAACAAAATGGTGCAATTACATCTAATTGTGACTTTGAAATAGAAAAAAGGTTTGCATCGTTTAATTGCCTCCGCTGTATTTTAATTTCTTTCCCTTTTATTAATTTTGATTGTATTACTTCCCAATGATGGGATTGAACAGGCTTTTGAATTGGTAATGGGAGGTGACTATTTGTGCGTGAATAAAGGCTTGCCATTGCCATTGCCGCTGTTGTGGGACAGAGCCAATGTATATGTACAGAAGTTGTGGTATACATTGTTCTTTCTCCCTCTCTTTAATTTCAGTTTTTTTTTCCTTTAATAGAATTTCGTCAAATATTTTGGTTCTGGACTTTTTGTGTTGAAGAAATTTACAATAAAGGTATTTTATGATGTTCTGTGTTCATAAATATCTTTTGTAGAACAACACAGAATGTTGACTGACTTTGAAGGTGCTACAAGAAGAAGCGAAGTAGGGTTCCGCATTTGGACTAGCAAAGAGGTTTGTCAATCGTTCTCTCATCCTCTGTTTTTTTTCTTTCAATAACTCGATTACATCTCAGCCTTAAATTCACTGTTTTTTTTATATTTCAGTTTAATTTAATGGGACAATTTCTGTTACAGAATTCTAAATTATGCATTTTTTAAACTAGGATGCTTGGGGGGGTTTTTTAATTTTCTTTTCCTCATATTATAACTTAGATGGGTATGCTTCAAGAAGGTTGGTTTTATTCTTGAAGAATACCCATTTGGTTTTATACATAGTTTATTTAGTTAAATATAAGGCTACTGGTGAAATGGATTAGCCAAATTCTTAGCATTGTTGTAAACAGTCAGTTTAAGTGGAGGTTTGTTGTATGAAATTTGGTAAACAAATATCTAGAAAATTATCTTCATAGTTTCTTAGGTTCCATTTAATTTGGTATTTGTTTGTGTGATATATTTTTCTTAGGGCATGTCAAATGGTAAAGCTGCAATTAATGGTGTCGTTTTTGTGTTGCAGTTCCACCAGTACCAGGTTGTTGGGAGGAAGCTCCCTACAGCATCTGATGAGCACCCCAAGACTTACCGAATGAAGCTTTGGGCCACCAATGAGGTTCGCCCAAGTCCAAGTTCTGGTATAATCCTTAGCATTAGCTTGGCTTTTATGATCCAAATGTTCATTGGTGAATTTTGGGTTAAACTTAATTGTGTTGGTTGATTTGTTTGGATTAGGTATTTCCTGAGGAAGCTGAAGAAGGTCAAGAAGAGCAATGGCTAAGTGCTTGCCATTAATGAGGTTTGTTCTCTCTGCCATTTATACTTTACTTTTTTCTAATTAATAAATTTGTACCCATTTTGATTATTTGTCAGTGTCTAATGTAGTAAATGTTGTTTTGCAGTGGGGAAGTGGTTCCTCCTCAACTCTCCTCCTGGCGAAATCCAATTTGTTGCCAAAGGCCTCACCTTTTACCCCCAAAGCGTCACTCTTTTATCACTTTTATTTCGCTTTTCTAATTTTGTTTCAATCATTTGAATCGCATTTTGCATTTGATGTTTGGCTTTGGTGGCAGATGTGAAGGAGGCTGCGCCATAGGCATCCCCTCGAAATGCCCGGTTGAATTGGAGACGTATGTTTTCTTTTCTTTTTTTCCCTTCAAAATTGAAGCCTCCTCTTTGCTGAATAAAGGCTCCTCTTGGTTTTAGTGTCTCATTTCGATGAATTTTGGGCTCTCAAATGTGTCTGCAAAATTGCAAACCTTTCTTTTGTATTGGGGTTCCAATTTTCCGGGTGATAAGTCTTTCCTCTTTTTTTTAAATATTTACTCTCATGTCTCTGTCCAAAACATTTTTTTTATAGTACGTTTTGTGCAATGTACAAATATATTATAGGAATAGAAGATGAATCTGTCTTTTCAACAAACAGCAAGAGTTACATATTCTGCGAGTACTTTACTCCACCAGTTTTAGAATGAATTTTTTTATAAAAACATTATCTCTTTAAACTCAACATTTAATTTTGAATTTTCCAATGAAAATGACACAATTTTTGGTACAGTTTTCTTCCGATAATTGGAGTAGGCAAGTAGCAAAGGATAAACTATCAAAATCGTAGGTAGGTTACAGGAACCCAAATTATTGTAAAATTTGATTGGTAAAGATTTAAAAGTATGTTAGATTGACAATAAAAAAAGTGAAAGATCAATTACAGAGAAATGGGTGGCGCGAGTGGTCTTAATTGTTGCATGTCTTCCTTATATGTGCATATTCTGTCTATTATTCTCTATTTCATGATTGATTTGATTATCTGTTTTTATCCTCTAGGTTTGTTGGGATGTTAATAAGGTTTTGTGCTTTTGCAAAATATTGGTTCATCCTTTCAATTTATATGATATGAATGTGTCCTGTAGTATGCATATTTTAGATTTCTTATTTGACGATTTATGAGCTGAAATGGGATGTGCCACAATTTGGTACATACATGCCGCTACTAAGCTGTGGTTTGATTTGATATTTGTGGAAGTTTTGCAACATTTATAGATTCGTACATACGGACTTTTAAGAATGAAAATTTCCTTTTATGGCAACCCATAACAAATACCAATGTAGCTTGCAGGGCTTGGATTGTGCATCGAGCACTGAAGAGCTTGGATTGTGCTTCAAATACTGAAGTTGTTGTGGCACTGGAACACCAAGGAGTTTGTAAGTGAAAGGAGCTGCCAGCAAAGGGCTAATCTTCTACAAGTGGTGACTCATATTTTTGTTTTTTGTATGCTCAATGATTCTTTGGCACTTCTTACTTTGGCATTTAATTAACTACCATACATTTGATTTGTGGTGATATTTGGCTGATTCTGTTTATTTGCTTTCTCGGGAAACAGAGGAAGAGGAAGAAAAAGTAAAAATGGGCATCCAACATTCAAAAACTTTTATGCTCTTATTCTCTGTTTTAGAAACACTTGCTTTGGTCTCTATCAAAAGCAATCAATTCCTCAATTGTTGTTAGGGTCACCCTAAATTGTGTAATGATCTGTTGTTAATATTTGCTTTTTTATTAATTTTTTGTCTTCATGTGTTTTTATACTGATTTTGTGTAATATTTATTGATTTGGTGATGTCATGTTAGAGATGTTCAAAGTTTAAAGACTACCTCCATTATCTGAATTCTAATTCCGAATTTTAATCCTTCTCTCTTTCTAAGTTTGAACGCTACCTCTATTATTTGGAATTGATTAAGATTCTTTTTAGCTAATGTAGTTTGGCTAATTTTTTCTTTAGGAGTATTAGACTTGCAAAACAAAGATGCCACTATTTAGATCTCCATGTCTATATAAATAGTACCATCTTGCCTACATATTTTCACGACTATGTATACATTTCACAAGGTTTTAAAACCCGCAGCATCGTGCGGGCACCATTACTAGTTAGGTTCCTAAGTCTTAGTTTTTCCATACAACTTAGAGTTTCACTGTGATCAACCACAAACCATATTAGCTTGCCATAACATATATGATATATATATATATATATGTAGTTTATTGATTGAGAGGTTGTCTGTCCAAATTCCTACGTTTTAGTTAACGAACCATATGTCGATTCCACAAAACATTTTTCTTAGAGGCCATACAGTATGTGTATGATATATTTCATGGCGCAGGTGGATGGGATGCCATACTGCTACCAAAGTAAGGAAGAGAACCCAATTGTCTCTAGGTTTTACTATATTTGAGGAGCCTCTAGACTAGGTTTTAGTGTTCAGTACTTAGGTGTGTGTGGCGGATACGTGCAAATGTGCAACTTGTGCATGACGACCGGAAGTCTGTATGTGTATGAGTTGAAAGAATCACAAGATGCAGCTGCTGGCAAAAAGTTGTGTTTGAGTAAACGCTGGATTTATTCCTTGGACCCTGAAATGTTTGGGAACCGTCAATCGTGTTGTGTACTGCATGCTTTTGACCCAAACAATGAGGATATTTTGTATCTGCGTGTGTATGCAGATATTATCAAGTGCAACATTCGCACAGGAAAGTGGTCAAATATAGTTAAAAACTGTGCAGCACATCGTTACTATTACAAGGTTGTGCTCCCGTGGTGGCCGACGCGTTCCTAGACTAGCTCAGCTAGTTGATAGCAAGAATTAAAGTACTAACTTTTATCTGTTGATTATTTGTATTGCGTTGTTCATACCATCTAATTTCTTTCTTGTTATAGTTTCCTGCTCTCTCTCTCTCTCTCTCTCTCTCTCTCTCTCTCTCTAGATTTACAAAACTTACAAATTCTATAACTTCCAGTGCATTGGAACACAATACTGATATTTCAACTGAGATGATCTTCACAAAAAAAAAGAAAAAGAAAGTATATGTAGTCTGATAAAGTGTATGTAACTATAGTTGACTTCATTGTCAAACATGAAAAGAGAATCTTACTTTCCTTTTTTTCCTTGGTAACCAAGCAAGCATACACATAGACGAAACCTTCCACACAGAAGCATCAGCCACCTGCACCCAATCTAGCAGTCAACATTCAACTAAAAAGTGAAGCTTTTTTTTGTCAACATTGCCACATCATCTTTGTGTGCGCTGCAAGTATGCATGCTTGCTTCCCAAACCAGCACAAATGTTATAAGAAACTACTCATCGCCCTCTCAATGCCCCATCAACTACAATACCTCATTTCTTCTTTAAAATTGAACACCAAAAAAAATCACTTTTTTTTTTTAAACCAACAATAAAATAAAAGTAGGCCATGTCCACTGCTGGTTATAGTCTTGCTGAAGCACATGTGCTGAGATGCCTCCACAAGAAGAAAATGAAGATGGAAGAAGAAGCAGAAAGAGGCAAGTTGGGCACAGCTAAGGGTGAAACGGTTCGCCCAAGTACTAGTTGTTTCTTCTGGATGTACTTGAAGAAGAAAGTACATCCAAGAAATGCTCAGAGTCAGGGGACTTGCTCAGCTCAAACGTCAGAAGTTAGGACTTTGGACCATAAAGTTTGACCCTGCTCAAGCTCGCTAATTATCAGCTGCTTATAGTAATTGGGTTGGGTTGTCCATATTAATGAAGTTAATGAAGTCCAATTAGAGCTTTGTGTAATTTGCTACTAGGTTGTTGCCTTTATTATTTTCCATTGTTTTGTTTTAGCTATATCTGAAATATCTCGAGACATTTGTTTTTGACTAAATGTCTCGAGACATTGATACAAGTTGTTGCAATAAAGTTGTTACATCTGGGCTAACATTTCTGTGCCACCGAGAAATTATATTCTAGGTGGGGAATTGAGCCTCTACATTTGGAGTTTACGCATTTACTCGCATTTCGCAAAATCTTGACCATCTTAATAATCTAACTGTTTAAAACAAGACACATCATCAAATCTTAAAAAATTAATTAAAAAAATATAATAACTTTAAATATTTAAAATTTTAATTTAAAACTAAAAAAATAAGATAAAATCACATAAACTAAAAATTAAAAAACCAGAGATGCAACTTTCCCTCCCCACTCTTATCCCCTAACACACCCAAGCAGACATAACACCACCATCTCTCTCCACACACACCCCAACACAACACCACCCAAGCCGCTACACATACCATTCACCATCTCTCTCTCTGTATTGCTCGCAACCCCCTTCCCCTTTTGATAATCTCTCTCTATATTCCTTACAGGGCCCCCTTAACTACCCCTCACCTTTCAAAAAAAACCTATATTCCTCCCCCTCACCTTCCCTGGAAAGGGCGGAGTGGATTTTTTATATTTATTTATGTTTTTTTTGTTTAAACAATTAAATAATTGTTAAATTTAAATAATTTTATGATGAAAAGGAAAATTAAATATTTATGTTGTTAATATGTTATCTCTTTAAACGGTTACATTATTAGAATGGTCAAGATTTTGCCAACTGCGGATAAATACGTAAACTGTAAATGCAGAGGCTTAAAGAATCAAAGAAGGTTAAAAAAAAATTTAACTAAAATTATTTGGTGCTGACAAAGAAGGGGATGCAGCATGGGCATATAGAGGAATCGCAGATAGAACGGTGAACTTCACTCTCTCTGGCAGATAGAACCCTAAATTTGGGTTTTTGTTTTATCACAAAAATTATAATGTAAATCATATAGATAGTAGGACAAGAAACCTAAATTACTAAGGATTCCGAATTGCTTCTACCGTGTGTCAAGGATTTATTGATTTGTTTTTTTCAAGCAACAAATTTGTTTTTCAATGCAAGTCTGTGTCCAAGCGTTGGTGCACCCTCATCGCAGATCCTTATTTTATTGGCCGCTTTGTAAGTATCAAAAGTTATAAGAGAACTCCAAAGATATGCACTTTGATAACCAAAAGTGCATTGGAATTCCCTCTTTTATTGTCGTCCCCACCCATTAATCTACTAACTCCGGTGCTCAAAGGATTCCTGGGTGTCCACCGTTTGATGGAAAAGCCAGTTGTTGTAGCGATATATAATGACTTAGTTTTGTTTTGCATAACCGAGGATTATCAACGCGATTACTACATTTGCAATGCATACACCATGCAATATGCTGAACTTCCTCCCACCGCAAGTCAATGTCACAAGAGTGTGCGGGTAGGAATCATCTGCAATGTTGTTCCTGACTATAAATTTGAGGAAGATGATTGGAAAGGAAACAACATCCATCTTAATGTTGAGTGTAGGTTCACGGTTGTGAGAATTCTTCCTCCTGTTGAATATGCAAATGATGAGAAGAAAGGTGATATATGTTCAAATTAGACGTGGAGATCTTCTCCTCTGACACTGGTGAGTGGAGAGAATCAGTCGTCTCGTCCCCTCGACATTTCAATTTTGGTGACCTCAATGTGTTCTCCTTTGCATACAATGGATATTGGCCAACAGACCGCGGCCTTAGTGTTATTGGTTTGGGTCCATTCTATGACAATGATGGAACTAGTAGCAGCAGCAGTAATAATGGTGATTGTATGATTGATCATAAACTGCGTTTCACCGTATTTGAGGAGACTCTAGACTTTGGTTTTAGTGTTCAGTACTTAGGTGTCTGCGGAGGATATGTGCTAATGTGCAACATGAACAGGACGACCCGAAGTCTGTATGTATATGAGTTGAAACAAACACAAGATGGAGCTGCTGCTGGCAAAAATTTGTGTTTGAGTAAACGCGGGGTTTATTCCTTCGATCCTGAAATGATTCCGATCAACGCGTATTGCGTAATGATTGCTTTTTATCCAAATAATAAGGATATTTTTTATCTGCATGTGCGGAGAGATATTATCAAGTGGAACATTCGCACAGGAGAGTGGTCAAAGTTATTTGAACACTGGGCAACACATCGTTACTATTACACAGTTGTGCTCCCGTGGTGGCCGACGCCAGTTCCTAGACTAGCGCAGCAGCATGCGCATCGATCCGTGGCGGAGGAAGTAGCAGCGGCTAGTAGATAGCAAGAACTAGAGTGGTAAACTTTTGTTTGTATTTGATATTCAATTCAATGTTGCAATGAAGACCAAATTACCCATACAATTTCAATGAAGACATGCCGACGCCGACAGAAATTACAATGGATACATAGTCTGAAATTTAATAGAGATTTTTCTTGCAAAAAATAAACAAAGAAAAATAAAGAGTGAGATTTGTAATCCATTGAACAGAATAGCCTCACTTATAAATGATTATTAGTAAACACGTCTCTCATGTACATACTTTTTATCGTCATTTTGTTTCTCTACAATTCAGCTCGGAGAATTTGGTTGTTGTTTTAGTTCCAAATTTGGCAATTGGTGTGTGGCGTCATGTTTAATTGAGTAATTTTTTGGCGTCATCGCTATACCGTCACGTGATGTTACAGTCCTCTCATTATACGATATGCTCATTAATAATATATGCTAGATTGAGAAAGTATCAATCATGTCACCCATCTATATTAACACGTGGGATAAGGGATATGTAACGGTGTGATGGCTGTGCTCAAGTATTGTCACAACTAGAGATAGTTGGCCTTGCTATTTTTAATTGTTTTTCAAATTTAAAAATAATAGGAAATATCAGCCTATCGCGATATAATATTATTTTGAACAGTCCCGATCTCTTGGACCACAGGAGTCCAAGAGATCAGGACTGTTATTTTGAAATTTGCTAGCGATTGGAAATCCATTGACTGGAATACCCTCAATGATAATGAGTATGTAGTACACGAAATCCTTTTGTGTACATTACTTACACGTGTGAGGCAAGTGCCACTTGGTGGACGCAACGAATGAGATTTAAAATCGATTCCCATTTGGCTTTGACCTTATTTTCTCAACTAGTCGATGCGAAAGAAGATCCCCATTTTGCTCTGACCTAATTCGCTCAACTACTTGATGCGAAAAAGAGAGAAAGAAACTCTAATTGATGAAACAAAACTCATTCAGCCATCAAATGCAAAAGAAGAACCCTAAATTCTCCCTTGCAAACCCCCTACTATACAGGTATATTGCCTTTGCAATTTACACAATCTTCTTTTGTAGGGTTTCTATGTAAGAGACTCATATGATTTTGTACGTATTTGGGGTTTTCCTTTTTTCTAGTGGATTTCTTTCGCTTGTATTAACTTTTTTTTTTTTTTTTTTTTTTGGGTCTTAATTTGAAACTTAAGAACACTAGAATATGAAAAGACAGGAAAACCAAAAGCAGGATGCAAGACTTGGTCTGGGTTGAGAGTGTACTTTCTTTGCAGGAGGAACGTTTGCAAAATGGGGGGCATGAAAAATGGAGAGATCTCTTTTGCCCCGTGCTAAACGATGGTGTGCAAGCCAAAGAATTTGATGTGCATATGGCGATTTTCTTTTTCATCCGGGTGATCAGGTAACAGGATGGGGTTAGGATTAGCCCCAAAAATGGAAGGGGATTAGGATTAGAATTAATGAGTAATGCTTTCTTTCTTTTTTAGAGATATGAGTATGGTTAAATGAACCTTTTTTTTTAAGGGTGATTCACTATTATACCCAATATAGAAGTCCAAATTATAATAATAAAAACCTATATGAAATGGACTTTAAAAACACACTCAAAGGCTTCTAACTTCTTCTAAATTGCAAAACTGTCATCGATTTCTTAAAACAAGTACAATCCCAAAACCTCATATATAAAAAACCCAAAACATTAAATAGGGTATGAAAGTAATTTAATAATAAAAATTAAATTCAATAGAGTCAGCTGTCAATTTTTAGGTTTTATTTTTTGTTTGTCTATAGAAATTATATGGTGTAGGGTTGATCTATATCATTAGTGCTAATAATTGGTATATGACTAAATATCTTTTTTTTTTAAGGACTTTTTTAATTGAGAGGTGTAATAGCATACTGAACTCACACACGGATGCTAGAACTGGAGCCCATGACATTTCAAACGAGAGTAAATGCTTCAAACTACTGCACTAATGAGTCCTTTGCAGAATGAATTGTATTTTAAAACCACATTATGTAACCAATAATTATCACTTGGTCATGATAATTGATATGTAACACTCGAACAATAACAATGTTTCACTAAAAAAAAAAAAAAAGGTGTGAAAATTGTGGCATTCGGCATTAACTACTTGTTTGGAACATCTCTTCAAAAATAAGCCAAATGAAAACTGCTTAACAATTTGATCATTATAGTGAATATTTTCATTCTACATAAAAAATATCGTATTCATCTTTTTATTCTATCACAATTAGACAACTCAATGTTGTCTAATTTGACTAATTTCTTGTAACGCTTATTGTTAAGGGAGTGTTGACTTAGAAGGGTAACGGTTCTTATCATGAAATGAGATGACATTGTAGAATGAACCAGAGATACAATTTATATGTCACACATGCGCAAGCATTGCACTCGAGAGTTACAACTTACATGAATTCATGGAAGCCAGAGATACAACACCAGACAAGGCCTCTCTCTCTCTCTCTCTCTCTCTCTCTCTCTCTCTCTACGTGTCTAATAAGCTGGCTGCTGAACAAGAAAGGAGCAGACCTGGCATCAAAAATGGAAGCCAGAGAATACCAAACCAGACAAATTCAGTTCATCCATGCCCCACTCCATGATCACTTGTGCAACCCCCTCCCTGCTCTCACCAAGCCCCCACCAATCACATTCTACACGACACTGGGATCAGACTCAAAACGCGCCACTTCTGGCGCCGGTTACAGCAATCGCAGGCCATGCCGGTTCCAGACGAGCCAAGCCCCTCGCCGATCCCGCAAAATATGCAGCCGTTTCTTGGTGAGTGTGAAATGACGTTTGCGACCTTTAATATTGCTTGTGTGAGTCACGGTGCCAGGAGGGTCCTCTCTGTGCAATTAAGGTAATCCAGCTCAGTTAAGGTTTTTCCTATATATAAAGGGTTTAGCAAAAACACTCGAGAGATGGTTGCTCTCTCTCTTCTCATTTGGTCTCTTTGTCCACTGTTTCTTCTCTCTTTCTCTGCCACAGGGAAAATGTACTAAATATAATGCACCAGTGCCATTGATAAAGTAAGTACAAAATTATTATGTTTTCTCTCTCATATATATATATATATATATATATTTCATGTAATCTGCATTTGAATTTGTGTTTTGATTAGCTTGTTAATTTCACTAATTTGAATCTCTTAATTGTGTTTTATATATCGATCTATGCCAAATGTTTTTGCTTCTCTAGGCTAGATATATTTGTTCGACTTGATCTGTTTTGTTTTTGTTTATATATAATGTATATTTGAAATCTCGATGGTACGAGGGATGGTACGAGGGAAGGGAAAATAGTTGTATTTGAACTAGTCTTGATCCACTTGAAGCCAAATTTTCAGACTGATACCTTATAGGTTAATCTGTATTGTTTCTAAGGATTGTGCATTCATCACCAGACACAGTTGCTTCTTTCTTTTTTCTTTAACTTAACTGTCCTAAATTATTGGCTTAATTTATAGAAATGAATGTGAATTTGATTTATGGTCTATTGTTGCATAAATAGTAAACGGCATATATTTTTGGCAATTGAATCTTCATAATCTCCATTGATTTATTTACTCCCTTACAAAATCTGCATGAGATGATGTGATTTTGTTTCCTCCATATGGATTCGGACTGTATTTTTATTCTATTAAAGTTTTTGTTTATGCAAATAATATTAGAATTCCTCATCCAGCCTCTTGCATTCAAAATGAATTATTATTTTTCTATATATATATATATATTTATTTATTTTAAGTTATATTTCTTAATTAACCTTCTTGAGATTAACAGGAAGAGAAAAATCCAACCAGATAGGGAGAGAAACGTTTGATGAAAGCAGACAAAATGCAGTTAAGAGGTAAAAGCAATTGATTCCACCAAAAGAGTTTGTTCTTATCCAATTGGATAAAACTTCATATATAATAATTAAATTTATAATTAAAATACCCGATTTGTTATTATAGCCACATTATTATTCTGATATCTTCTTCTTTAATTACTTGCAGGTTAATGACTGGGTAGGTAGGTTTTTTTTTTTTCTTTTTCCAAAAGGGTTGGTAGGTTAATTTCTAGAAAACCACAAGCATCCTACATAAGCTGGCCATTAAATTAGCTAGCCCCTTTTGTTATCTTGACTGTGGAACCATGGATTCTTTGAGTAGTGATCCAAGCTATTTTGGTAGAGCTAAATCCATAATTTCCTCCCTTTTTGGGATTTTCCTGTGGGCAACCAGGTTACCATTTGCAATGCAAATGGTAAAAGCATTCCCAAACCATCATCATCTTGAACTAGGGCTCAAAACCCTAAATTTTTCGGAAGCAGCTAGAAACCCTCAAAATTTAGATCATCACCACCCCCACATTATTCACAACCATAAGGTTTCACCAACACCATCATCATCATCATCATCCGGATCGTCTTCACTCACTTCTTC
This sequence comes from Prunus dulcis, assembly GCF_902201215.1. Taxonomy (NCBI): domain Eukaryota; kingdom Viridiplantae; phylum Streptophyta; class Magnoliopsida; order Rosales; family Rosaceae; genus Prunus; species Prunus dulcis. The sequence continues at coordinate 38,353,547 of NC_047650.1, read as the reverse complement.
TTGTATGTTGGATAGCTCTTTATCTTGGTCGTCCTCTGCAATGGACGACCTGATTGGTACGGACAGCGGCGTCCCAATCATGCTAACCGAGGAACAAGAGAAATTAGGATTTTTGAAAAATACAGTAGAATTTAGCATGAGTCGTAGGAATGAAGCCAAGAGCACCCGGAGTACTACTACTAAAAGGAGTGAAAAGATCAAGAGAGAATATCCACCGCCAATACCATTGCTTGCACAGACTGGGAACTTGCAAGGTCGTATGCCCTGGATTTTGACCAAGCATTATGATCACTCGAATGGAAGGCTTGTCCTTAAAGGAGAGAGAGTGAAGCACCATGAGTACTTCGAAGCCCACCGGGAGGACGGTCGCCTTATTTTGAACCTTGTACCTCTGGACAATGCCTTAGCATGTTTTGACAGTGCCCTAACATGTTGTGATGAAGAAAATGAAGAAGAGCTTGAAATGGACGAAGGCCTCCAAACCGTCGATGAGGATGTTGGCGAGGTTGAGGAGGATGACGATGATGAATGTGATGAGAACAAGGTGAATGAGACTCACCAGGATGTGGAGAAGAAAGCAATGGATGTGATATCAGGTTATAATTCGGTGCCTCAGTCACATTTGAAGATGAGTATATTTGAAAGGTATCGAATTCGAAGTCTACCCAATTTGAAAAATGCAGGTGAGAACAATATCGTCGAGTTTGGTTCAACTTCATTTTATGATGTTTCTCAAAATATCCATGAGCACCCGCAGAGTTGCTTAGGCCACCCTGCTTCAGCTCCTCTTCGTCCAATGACTCCTGTTATGTAAGCTTTGGGTGTTGTAAGCAATATATAGGTGCCTGGAGTTAGCAGTATATGTAGTCATAGAGAGCACATTAGCACACAGTAGCTAGGAAACCTTTCGTGCAAAGCTTTCCTTCCAAAATTAAAAGCGTAGCATCTTTTGCTATTTGTTTGTTCTTTTGTTTTTGTTTTTTTCCAAATTATAGAATAATTAAAGAAATACTTTACCACTGGCTAATGCATTCATACATAACAAAGATAATATTTACGTAACGCATTGGGACAAGTCACAATCAAGTATCAAACTCATGACAAGTACATATACTTGAATACCATATGCTGTCATCTTTTTTATTTTATTTTAAAGGACACAACAATATAAGCGAGGATATATATGATCAAGATTTCTCAGAAGAATATAAATGTAGGATCAATGCTATGAATATATATATATATATATATATGCAAATAAATAGCATCATCATAGTAATCAATATATAGGTAGATTGTAATTCTACTTTTCCAAAATATTATGTATTTTTGTTGGGCAGATATACAACATAATGAAGGTCCCCCGATTTTCTAGCTAATTTCCTATGTATAGCCTCATTCTAAAGCAAAACTCTTGATATAGGAACTAGTATGTTAATAACTAATTATGACGGCCACGATATCCGGGGGATTATACATATCTTATTTTTGCATAAATGGTGTAATTAAGGATAAAGATTTATATTTTATATTTTTATTATTTAAGTTTCGTACAAGCTCTCAAAATCTTAAAACCAAACCCGTTCAAAGATTCATAATATTCCTTCAGAAGTTGACCAGTAAAGTATCCCAAAAGACACTAAAGTTTATCTGTCAAAACTAAAAACCAAAGGAAGCACACACAAAAAAAAAAAAAAAAAAAAAAAAAAAAAAAAACTAAACTAAACTAAACTAAACACCAAGGGAAGCCTCTTGGAGACTTCCAACAAGCACGTGTTGTATAACAGTGCATAATGCATCATGGATCAACGAGTGCCACGCAGCCGTGGTATTTTGATTTTTTTCTTCTTCCTTCTTCATGAAGGATTAATATATCCTTTTAAATCCCTTGGGAGTGAATGAATTACAACTTTCATAAGATATTATTTTCCAACATTGAATCATAGTTTCTCCATTCAGCTCACTTTTTTAAAAAATATGTCGAGTTGGACACCGTCATGCGATATTATCAATTTATTAATATTATAATAAAATTATGATACGATTTTATATTATAATAAAACCATTGTCATGTTAGTTTACTAGTCCTTCCCACCCCAATTGCTAGTTTACATTCTAAATTATGGTCTTCCAAATAATGAAGTGACGTTTCATTTGTTTATATCTAGCACATGATGTGTACATTATTTAATGAGCTAAAGTGTTTTTTTATTTATTTATTTTTTTTATTTATTTTTATTTTGGCGAAAGGAGTTAAAGTGTTGGTGGTTGGATTTTTACGAAGCTTACTATTATTTTCTCTTTCGAAAGCGACTATTTAACCTCATTATGTATTGTATTGAATTGACCATACTCCTTTGGGCCCAAAAATAAAAATATTAAATATAAAGGAAACAATAAAAAATTCTACTTGGACAATGTGATAAATAACAACACAACACGTGTCGTTATCCAGTAAACTCAAATCGTCTTCCTTTTTCAGAGACACCGCACCATTTCATTACCATAATTGCATGAAGCAGATCAAGCTTCAATAAAAAGAAGCATCTTCATTCTCAAATCTACATGTACTTGGATTTTTACCAACCAAATCTAAGGGCTTCGCACTGTTTCCTCTGAACAGGTACAAACTGGCGCATACCCAATTTCTCTTTTGCTTTTGTTTTGGCTGAAAAACTCAATTATTTATTACTCTGTAATCTTAGAAGTTAGAACTATGTACGTGTGCTCAGAATTTTGCTGCAATTTGGTGGTTCCGGCGGAAAATTTAATTTTTTTTAATAAATATTATTGCTCTGTTTTGTGATTTTGATTGTGGGATTTTCCAGTTTCTTTGGTTATGAAGTTTTAGAAGCTGGATTATATGTAATTTCCTTTTCAATTATTCGAGTTTGAAATTCCTGATGTTTAATTTTTGCTGGGTTTTTGAGTAGCTTGTTGGTGAGCTGTTAAAAATTGAATTTTGCTATAAATATTGGTGATCATTTTTTGTGGAGATGAAAATGAAGTTTATGATCTGTTTGTTGAGGAGAGAGAAGGTAATCTTGGGGAAGAGGGGTGTGTGTGTGTGTGTTCATTTAGCTTTTGCATCGATGAACTGAAAGTAGAACGAATAATTTTGCAGCACTTGGACTAAAGCATTTAGCTTTTGCATTGATGAACTGAAAGTAGAATGAATAATTTTGCAGCACTTGGGCTAAAGCAAAAAAGGTGTCAATTTTTCAGTTTGGCTGGTCCAAGTCGGCTGCTGTGTGTGTGGTCAAATTAGCTTTGGCATTGATGAACTGAAAGTAGAATGAATAGTTATGCAGCCCTGGGGCTAAATTCAAATATGGGGTTGTTTTTTAGTTTGACGGGTTCCAAGTCTGGGACTAACAAGTTTCATGATGTCTCTCAGATTTACTTAACTTTCTGGTTTCTCAATGGGGGGTATTTTGAGTTTGGTTGGTCCCAGATCTCGGACAAACGAGTACCATGAAGTCTCTCCGAATGATACCTGTAAGAGGCAAAGATTATCATCATGTACTTTCGAGGAGAGACAAAGATTAATTCCCAATCTTCCTGATGAGATATCAATCCAAATTATTGCTAGACTTCCTAGAATTTGCTACTTTGATATCAGGCTGGTTTCACGGAAGTGGAAGGAAACTGTTAGGAGCTCTGAACTATTTAAATTGCGAAAAGAACTTGGTAGAACTGAAGAATGGCTATACATGTTGACTAAAATTGAAGAGGATAAACTTTCCTGGCATACTTTTGACCCCCTGTCAAAAAAGTGGCTGAGGCTACCTCAGATGCCCAATGTGGTTTATGAAGAAGAATCTAGTAAGGGTTTGTCTTGGTTTTGGATGTTGAATATGGTGGGCCCAACCATCAAAATTGCTGATACTATTAGAGGCTGGCTAGGGAGAAAGAATTCATTTGATCAAATGCCATTTTGTGGTTGTGCCATTGGTGCTGTTGATGGATGCCTCTATGTTCTAGGTGGATTTTATAGATCTACGACCATGAGGTGCGTCTGGAGATTTGATCCTATTCAGAACGCATGGAGTGAAGTGAGAGCCATGTCTGCAAGTAGGGCCTATTGTAAGACAGGCATTCTGAATAACAAGCTCTATGTTGTTGGAGGGGTTAGTCGAGGACGAGGTGGATTGATCCCTCTTCAGTCTGCCGAAGTTTTTGAGCCCTCCACTGGTACATGGTCCCAAGTACCAAGCATGCCATTCGCAAGAGCTCAAGCCTTGCCGACTGCCTTTTTGACTGACATGCTAAGGCCAATTGCCACTGGGTTGACTTCATACATGGGAAGGTTATGTGTATCCCAGAGTTTGTACTCATGGCCCTTTTTTGTTGATGTTGGGGGAGAAATTTATGATCCTGAGACAAATTCATGGGATGATATGCCAATTGGCATGGGAGAGGGTTGGCCTGCTCGGCAGGCGGGTACAAAGTTGAGCGTTGTGGTTGATGGTGAATTGTATGCATTTGATCCTTCGAGTTCTTTGGATAGTGGTAAGATCAAGGTGTATGATCAAGGAGAAGATGCTTGGAAAGTTGTTATAGGAAAAGTCCCTATTCATGACTTTGCTGGTTCAGAATCTCCATATTTACTTGCTGGTTTTCATGGAAAGCTTCATGTCATCACAAAAGATGTAAATCATGAAATCACAGTTCTGCGGGCTGACCTGTGCAGTAATTTGGGGCCTTTGTCACCAAGCTCACCTTCTCTCTTACCTGGCTCCTCACTTGATCATTTTGACTCAGTGGCAGAATCAGATGCAGTTGTGTGGAAGGCCATTGGCACTAGGGATTTTGGGTCAGTTGAATTGGTTGGTTGTCAAGTCATTGACGTTTAGCATATGGCTGAGAATCCATGTTATTCAATGGGCTCTTTGAATCTATATGAGTGAGCTGTATGGCGCGGAGCTTGATTTCATAGTTTAGAAGGAGCTCAGCACCTGGGAAACAGTTCTGGTAGGCTATAGTTATAGTATATATGTATAAGCAATTCTAAGAATAATGTAGCTTCAAGATTTGATTATCTTATTTAGATGTCCATCGGCTGGATCATATATCTCGGTTGAAAGGAAAGTTAATGTATCATTTAAGTGTGATTAAACATAGTTGTATTGTATACGTATTATTTGTAAAAATGAAAATCAAATAGACAGTTGCTGCACTTGCTTGGTGCATCACTTCTGAGCATATTTTCTATTTGTGATTTCTTTGTCCACCACTTCAGTACTAGTAACGAGCAACTATATTTGCGAAATTAAAATTGAGTTTCTTCTGTTGAAAGAAAATGGGTTTTCGAGGATATAATTGGTTCAATTTCAACAGGGGAACAGTGACTGGTTAAATAAAAATGGGAAAAAGAGAAGAAAGGGTTTGGGGGCAGCAAACCATGTGAGCAGATCATTTTCATCCTGTACCTATGCAATTATGCATAAGATTTGGTTCCCTGAGACTACAATGCAGAAATTGAATATGGAAACAGATATTTTGAGCAGACATCTGCTTCCAATAAAATCACAGGGAATTGCTTTGTGATTAAAACCAACGTACAAGTTGTCTGGTTGACATTTCATTTGTGAGGGTGATAATACTGATTCTACACAATATCATAAAATTGAGAGGTTGTGAAATTCAAGAGTCCGGACTCCATTGGTGAGCACTACTTCTTGTTCTTCTAATGCTTGATATCCGTACCACCTTCTATTTGTGTTTCCTGCTTTCTTATCTCACTCCTCATCGTCACATTCGTGCTTATCTCACTCCTTTGTGCATGTCTTACCCCTCATAGGAGGAATGAGATAGACACAGAAGTTATTCCCTTAGTATTTCGCCACATGAAGAATGAGATAGGCACGAGGATGCATTGTATGTGTAACATGAAAGTTATTTCCTTGAGCATTACACCTTTTGTAGTGCTAGCGCTAACTGCAATCAAATCAGTTGGATATGAACATTGTCCTACTAGCAATATAGCCTAGGATGAGAAGATTCTAAGCAAATCCTAAACAGAAAAAGTACTTATAGATTGTATTAAACTTGTTAATCTTACATTAGTATCAAATGATCTGATCCCTTCCTTCTTTTAAATTTGTGGCTGCAACAAATTTCAAAGAAATATCCATTGAACACGGTACGGAATATGAATTAGATTGACAACTTCTTCATGTGGAATTAGTCATATTAACTATCAATTTCAAGTCCTAATCATTTGTTACCTTAATTTTGAATGTTTCAAAATGGTAGCTGCCCTAGAAAACTTTTCTTCTTCTTTTTTCTTTCTTCTCTTTTTTGGGTGGTGGATGTTTTTGTTTGTTACAAATTAATCCTGGTGGTTGCCTTTCATGACTTCGATTCGATCGGTACAGTAGTGTGACTAATTCAAAAACAGCACGACAAAAAAGGTGTAGCAAAATTAAATTAGATGCTTCCATTAACCAAGTCATATCTAGAAAATTCTATGCTTATTATTTTCTTCAAAAGAATGCATGATTCTAATTCCCCATTATCAAAAATTTCCATCATCTCCTTTTTTATATTATATTATATATAATTAAAAGTGGAGGCAGATTCATCTACATCAAATTAATGAAATGAGGAATCATAGTTTCTTTAAACATGTTTAAAAAAGATGGTGCCATGCCAAGTTGCCAACCCATAGAGTTAATTATGTTTGAAAACAGACTTAGGCACACACTAACATCCAAACCATGCTCAGCAGGAGCAAGTGGCCTGCTTTTGTACCACCACCACCACCACCTTCAACTTACAAATAAATATACACCTAATAAAAGGACATTAAAGGAAAAAAAAAATTATAACAGGATTAATAAAAGAGATATTTAGTCATATATCCATTATTAGCACCAATAATATAAATATACCATACACTATTTAATTTCTATAAACAAACTCAAAATTTAATTTTGATTATTAAATTACTTTGATGCCTTATTGAGTGTTTTGAGTTTTTTTATAAGGTTTTGGGGTTGGGCTTGTTTTAAGAAATTAATGGCAGTTTTGTAATTTATAAGAAGTTAAAAGCATCTTTGTTATGTTGTAAATGAGATTTGAATGTGTTTTTAAAGTCCATTTCATATAAATTTTTTTATATATAATTTGGGTCACTATATTGAGTATAATAGTGAATCTCCTTTAATAAAATTCCAAACTTGACATGCAGGCATTATATTTCTCATTAATCTAAGAAATTCTTGAACTTTCTATTATTTTATTTCTCATTATCTAAGTATGCATAGCAATTCTTAAACTTTCTAATGGCTAAGGAGAAGAATCTACACTTTTTGGTGTATCTAGCCAGGAAAAAAAAATATTGGTGGAAAAGCGAATGCATTATTTTCTTAGGTATCATCCTTATCATTCAATATGTTAATAATAAATCTAAAGTTGAACATCTTAATTAATTTATGATTATAATATTGAAAAATATTCTAAATTCGAATCAAGTCGTTAACAAAAAGAAGTTTTAAAAAATCTTAAGATCTGATTATTTTGAAGGTTTTTTTTTTTTTAAAACCAAAAGAGTACTTTGTTAGTTTAACTTCATAATTACATATTTGTCCCAAAAAAAAAACTTCATAATTACATAATTCTTACATCATTATTAGCCATCATATACAGACGCAAAGGGGACAAATATTGTCATTATCTATTTCTTATTATCTTTTCTTCTAGGTCATGACAACTATTATTTGCCAAAAGCCAAAGATAAGTCATAAAAATGTCTTTGTAATTTCGTTAATATGATTATAGGCCATGGGCAATTATGTAATCACATTCTTTACGGCTGGAAATTTCTGTTAATTCAGGTGAAAAATCTCACTCAGATCGTTTTGGGTACACTTTTTCTACTTTCTTAATTTCTACATCAAGCAATAAAAAGGAGCTGTCCTCTTCTCTCCTTGGATTGTCTTCTTCTCTCTTTGGATTGATTTTATAGATTTATAATCAGTCACTGTTTTTGGGTTTCCATAACAAGACTTTGGATCTTTTTCAGTGTAAACTCCAAGTTCAATACAAACCTTTTGGATAGAGCTTGATTCTTTCATGGGTATCCGAGCTCTTTGCTCTTCTGGGTTCTAAGTTTGCATCTTTACCAGATTTCATCTGGGTTTTATTTGGTTTTCTCTGTTGTGGAACTCAATCTGATTTTTGGAGAGTGTTATGCGAATTTGAGGTGGGTTTTTGCTGGAAGGTTCATCAATGGCAGCAGGTCAAGATTTGATTGAGCTCAAATTCAGGCTATCTGATGGCACCGACATAGGTCCACACAAGTATAGCCCATCTACCACTGTACAATCACTTAAAGAGAAAATACTTGCACAATGGCCTAAAGGTTTTATTTCTTTTCAGCTTGCTCCTGTTGAAGTTCTGTTTTTTTTTTTCTCGTCATATTTTTGCAAAACTTATATATGTTATTGAGGTTCTTTTGCTTTTTATATGATTAGGTTGGCTTCTTGAGAGCTTTTTGCATCAAGCTTTCTCATTAAGCTTATCACAGCTTTATGTGGTGTTGTGTACTTCGAATCTTCTTAGACCATTTTAGCAATTTTGATTGGAAACAATGTATTGGACACTGTACGAATTGAAGTCCAAATTTATGGGTTTGAGTATTGAAAATTCTGTTAGTAAATTTTTCGTTGCTCTTATCATTTTCTGTAGTACCTTGTCCAAGTGAGTTGAGGCTCCCACTCTGTCCTTAATTGTAGATATAGTTTGAATATGCCGAAAATGAATTATGACACAGTTCTGAGTCATTCTCGAGTAGTGTATGCTCAAGTTAGTCACACATGTAGGAATAATGTTATTAATGTAATTGTTTATGGTACTGCATTAGAACCCTTGTTTCATATGTGTTGCTGATGTTGGCACCAATCAAAACAGAATATTGAAAGAGGACAAAGCCTATATTTTGACGAAAACAATGATACTTAGTTTGCTCCATGATCACACCATTATGCTTTGGATTGAAATTGACTTATGTTTTCTCATGCTATGCAATATCTATTTGATAGAGAAAGAAAATGGTCCAAGGACAATAAATGATTTGAAGCTTATTAATGCGGGAAAGATACTGGAAAACAACAGGACCCTAGCTGATTCCAGACTTCCAGTCGGTGAACTACCAGGAGGTCTCATCACTATGCATGTGGTTGTGCGTCCTCCTATTGCAGACAAAAAGAATGGTAATTATGGTTCTATTTACTAGACATATGTTGCATATATCTTATAGAACAACATGCTCTTTGGCTAATTCGTTGTTTTTATTAGTCTCTACCCTGAGGTATTAAACATCTTTGGCTCTTTTGATGAACCTTTGCCCCTGAATTCCCAATATATTTTAGTTAAGAGGCATGGTTCTTATGCATCAATCTCTTATGATTCCATCCCCTTCTGAGCAATAAGCAGCAAGGTCTTCTTGCTTCTGATTGCCTCACCATATCTTGACCCTCAGCACGCATGCTAAAAATCTGGATTCAGTGTTGAGCCAAAATTAATCTTCCATGCTAGTTCTCAGAAGTACAACTTTTAATAACATTGCAATATAATAGGGAGCTGAAAGCATTAGATCAAGTCTTTTGTAATAGCTCCATCCTGTAAAGCATAAGAGGCTCTTATTTATTTTTTCTTTATTTGTATATTTATTTTGTATGCTTGTTCCTTATCTGAATTTCTGGTCCTTCTCTCCCTTGAAATTGGCTTTGTATATAGTCCATTCTTAAGTTTTCCCTGTGTTCTATATCATTCTTTCGTTAGAAGCTCTGACTTTCAAAGAAAACTATATTGTCCCTTCTTTTCAATCATTATTAGGAGATGACATTATGGAACTTGAAATTGTGGGTAGCAAAAAAACTATGAAAGTCACAATATAAGACACTTTCACATTTACGTTATATAATGCTTATGTTAAAGTTATGTTACCTAAACATAGGAAAGCAGTTTCAGACACAAGGAACTAATGGTTGCATTTTCCACAGATAAATTGCTGAATGATTCTCCAGAGAAGCCTCGATGTTCATGTTCAATATTGTAGCTTCTCTTAACAAGCTTGAGAAAGCTTCCTCAGTCTGTTAGTGTCATTCTGTCATTTCTGTCTTTTTATTTGTTGCCGACGATGAGATGCTGTTAACAATCTAAGTTCCCTTTCACAAGTGGCAGCAAGAAGTTCATGGATCCATCAGCCAGACTTTTGTTACTTTGAGTCTTGTTGTCTCCCCCCGTATGTAAAACTGCTTATAGTTCCTTATTGCATATGATTTGTTAATGAGAAAAGGACCACATTGTTGCGTTGGGAGCCTCTGATTTATTTTCATGAATGAATACAATTGTAAAAGAAAACCTTAATTAATTTGATTGATTTGCGAGTTTATTGTAAGCAGAATTTCTCTTTCTTTATTATTATTATTTTTTAAATTGGTAGAAGAATACGTGTATATTATTACCATATATTTTCTTGGTCTGCATATTATTGCAAGCGCCCAATTTCACCAGAGGCCTTTTAAACCATAAAATGATGAAAGAGCACAGGGCATGGACAAACCGTTCCAACACCCAAGCACCAGGAGAACAAGATGAAATTGGAAGTTAGAAGGGATGTATGGGAAGAAGTTATATATATTTTTTCCTTGAGGATATTAAATATAAATTACCAAAAAGAATTTGATTTACTATACAGCAGAACACCTGACAACAATTCACCCCCACCCCCCTCAACCCCAAAAAAAGGGTCAATTATGTACTTGTGAAACTATTGACCAGAGAGTTTATATACACTGCTGCTGCTTAGCTTTTGATACTGCATTCCAGCATTGTAAAGTTTCACCACTAGCAGCTAAGTGGCCCATGCATAATTCACCTTGGACATACATGATGACATGAGGCAGCATGGCATGTTGGACCATCAATTTCTTAACCTGGTAAATGGCTATTTCTTCGTCTTCATGCAAAAGATAGAATGGCCCGGTGACTATTATGAAGGGTCCAGAAATGGGGATGTTGAGGAGCGATTTAAGTATTGGGCTTTCTTTGACGCTCGAACATTCTTGAGAGTCATCATTAGCTTTTGTCTCTCTCCTTCAACCTCTGCAAATTGAAGGCTTAACTGAGAGTAACGATCATGCATCTCTTTCAGTTCTGTTTCCACAGTAGCATATCTTCCCTTAAGGTCCAGCATGTCTTTAATTAGCTCATTGATGTCTCTAAAGCTGTGAAACACTGCTTCCTCATCACTGTGTTGTTTCACGAAAGAACTGGAACACAGGAGGATTTCAAGTTAATTGTTAACCTCATAAGAAATTGGTTTGTTCTGCTAATTTTTAAAGTGAACCACCAGTTTCCCTTAAAAGTAACACATGTTTTAAAATTACCGCAGCCAAGTTTCAGGAGGAGAGATAAAAAGAGACAATATGTTGTCTTGTCCCAAGAATGCCCACATAATGCCAATTTGAAAGGGTCAGTCAGAGTTGTATAAGATGTACCTCTGAAACTGGAAAGTTGATTTCTTCTTTGCCTGCAATGCTTCAGCGAGTTCAACTTCCAACGCGAGCACCCTCTCTAGTGCATTGCCACTGCAAGAAAATTCGTTGAATAAGGGAAATATACTTCCCAATTCTTCATTTACCTAATCAAAAAGCCAAATATGATGTCAGTTCAAGGACACGCTTATATTGTAAGGTGTAAGCATCATAAAGTTATTTACCTTATTTAATTGCATCAGCTCTCTTTGTACACCAGAAAAATTTGGGTCAAAATGATGATCATCTAGGGGAAGAAGCAAATTTTCATGTTTCATCCTTTCCAACTGCAAGAAGATAACACGGGTTAGAAAAGATCTGTTATGAAAAAAAAAAGTTTGTCAGGACCTAGATTCTCTAACTGACGATGATGATAACTTTTAATCCATAGTCCCTGCTCTCCAACCATAGATAATGATACAGTAGCAATACCAAAGAATCTGCTCACTTGTCTTTATATGAAATACGTACCTCCTTATTTAAGTTGTCCATGCTAGACTTTAAGCTTTGGGCCTTAAAATGCTCATTGGCAAGAACCAAATGCTTCATGTCACTATTAAGAACATCCTTTTGTCTTGAAGGTACAACACTAGGGATACCATTTACGCCTCTGGATACAAGATCATCCTGTCCAATGAAGCACATTGATTGTCAGATACCAAAATTTCAAGATAGAGAATAAAAGAGTACATACCTTGGAAAAATGAAATAAAGTAAACCTTTTCTTTGACAATTGTGAACAATCCTATTCCCCTGCTAAAGGAATAGGATGAACTTTCAAGTTTTGAAAATACAAGCTACGAAAGATAACGCATTCACCACCACTTGTGTGGTCATACTCCATAGATCAAACTTATATTATTTTGATTGACTTATTATAGGATTTCTTCTGTACTTAGATTTCAGCAGTGTTTCATGGAAAAGTTGACAACATTAATGGTGAACAAGGAGTTTAAACCCCAGTAACTGGTAGTACCAACCAAATATATTAGCCACTGTCTACTGCTTTGAGTTTCACTCTAGTGGTGGTACTTCCCAGGAAACTTGTTTAACGTGATAGCAGGGGGGTCGGTATTGCGTAAGCAAAGGCTAGCACTATGAAATAGATATGCTAATAAGTTTGGTAATATTTGGAGCAGCAACTCACTAAGGTACTGTCAAGTTGTCAACTAGTATAGGAACTATACCCTTTAGGAGCACCATCAAACTCTCTATGATGGGAAAAAGCAGAAAAGTACAGCAAACTAAAAGCACCTTTTTCGCTGAGGGCAGTATGAAAAAGGAATTCTTGTTCACTTTTCCAGAATCTTAATCGAGAAGAGTGAAATATCCAGAACGTGTATAAGCTAACATAAGCAATGGAGTAACTTTCTCTATATAGAGATTAAAACAGTTAAGTACCTGCTCAGAGTGTATATTGATGAGTCCCTTTGATTGGTCTACTTCATCAATGGAATTCAAGCATTCAGGATCAGCTGCTTCATAATTCGCTAAATCTAGCTCAGAAAACTTAGCTAACGGGTCCTCTCTTACTATGCTGCTTTGCACACCAGATGTCAATTTCTTGTGGCGAACTTTTTCAACAACTGGATCATCAGATATGTAATCTGCTTTGTGTAAACTGCCATTGCCTTCCCTCTGATTATTTATAGAAGCTGAAGAACTCTCAAGCAAATCCTTCGTTGAGGTGAGTTCTAAGGCAATTTTAGCCATTTCCTCATTGCACTTTTGCAAAGACGCTTCAAGAAGTTGTTTTTCTTCCTTACAGCACTCAAGGCTTATGAATGAGCATTCCTTTTCAGCCTTCATCAGGTCATAGGCTTTCATTATTTCACGCTTTTCAGAAAGCGCTGAATGTAGGTCAGACTCCAATTCCAAGATCCTCATTCCTAGCTCTTCATTTCTCTTTACATGAGTAGCTTCAGATCTCTTCCTGTTCTCAACTTCATTGATTGCATCTTGTAATTTCATGAGCATCTCCTCACTATGCTTCTTGCACATAGCAAGCTGTTGTTTCAGTTCTTGCAGCTTGGTTTCATACTGCTCTTTGATGAATGCAATTCTTAAGGACTCTTGCATAGCAACTGGCGGCCCTTCTGGTTCTCTTTTATCATGTGCATGGAGACCCTCAGCATAAGCCTTGTCTTTAAGCTCCTTAAAATGGATGGACAAGTTCTTAAACTCTTCTGTCTTCAAAACCTGTTCAGCAAGCCTCTGTGTAAGCTCGCTACATTTATTGCGCAACATTATCAATTCATCTTTATATCCTTCCAGCAAGGTTATCTGAGCGCACTGTTCATCCAACTTGGCTTTGAGTACTAAAACTTTGACGTCTAGTGCTTCCTTGGAGAATATCAGGTTATCAATCTCTTCTTCAGAAGTCATCAAAGTATACTCCAGCCTTTCAATCCCAAGAGCAGACTGACTGTTATCCACGTGGACAACACCCTCCACATTTTCTGCTCTTTCCTTGTATTCCTCAAGTTCAGTCCTCATGGCACTGTTTGTATCAAGAAGTATCCTATTTTGAGCACTGGAGGCTTCCAACTCAGATTTAAGGGAACTGAGACTTGCCATCAATTTGGTGTTCTCTTCAAGGTAATGCCTTTCCCTAGCAAGACATTTATTAAGCATATTCTCTACATTGAGGTGATCATTACGAAGCTCGGAAACATGGCTATCTGAAAACTGAAGTTTCTGACCAAGCTCTTCGATCATGGCCCTATATTGAGTCTTTGCAAAAGTGAGTCCAACATCAGCAGCTATTGAAAATTCATGCATTTCAGATAACTGAGCTTCCAAAGCTGATATGGAAGAGCATTCTTCACGAACATCTTTCAGACATTCCTCAGAATCCAACAGGAGACGGAGAACTCTGGATTTCTCAAGCTCCAGGTCTGGTACCAATTGTTTGAGGTGGACCAGCTCAGCCTTCTGGTGATCAAAATCTAGTAACTGGTTGTTCTTCTCGTTCAATTGGTAAGTGAGATCTGTAATTGTACCCTCTAACTTATCTCTGAGATTTCTCTCAATTTGCAACTCGTCATGCAAAGAGAACAAACTTCTTTGCAAACTATTAAGCTTCAGAACAAGCTTGGAAGATTCTTCGGTTTTATCATGTAAGGACACCATCAAAGCTTCTTTCTCCTCTGACAATGCTGCTATGGTCAGGTTACACCTTCCTAGTTCTTCAATCCTGGTCTCAAATTGAGTTTTTGTGAAAGTGAGTCCAACATCAGCAGCTATTGAAAACTCATGCATTTCAGACAATTGAGCTTCCAGAGCAGATATGAAGGAACATTCTCGACGGGTATCTTTTAGACATTCCTCAGAGTCAAACAAGAGACGGGAAACTCTTGATTTCTCTAGTTCTAGATCGGATACCAATTGTTTGAGATGGACAAGCTCAGCATTTTGCTGATCAAAACCAAGCAGCTGGCAATGCTTCTCGTTCAATTGGGAAGTGAGATCTGTAATTGCACTCTCTAACTTATCTCTGAGATTTCTCTCAATTTGCAACTCATCATGCAAAGAGAGCAAACTTCCTTGCAAATATTTAAGCTCCAGAGCAAGCTTGGAAGATTCTTCAGTTTTATCCTGTAAGGACGTCATCAAAGCTTCTTTTTTCTCTGACAATGCTGCTATGGCCATGTTACACCTTCCTATTTCTTCAATCCTGGTCTCATATTGAGTTTTTGTGAAAGTAAGTCCAACATCAGCAGCTATTGAAAATTCATGCATTTCAGACAATTGAGCTTCCAAAGCAGATACGGAAGAACATTCTTCGCGGACATCTTTTAGACATTCTTCAGAGTCCAATAAGAGACCGGAAACTCTTGATTTCTCTAGTTCTAGATCAGATAATAATTGTTTGAGATAGACAACCTCAGCCTTCTGCCCATCAAAACCTAGCAACTGGCAATGCTTCTCGTTCAACTGGGAAGTGAGATCTGTAATTGTACTCTCTAACTTATCTCTGAGATTTCTCTCAGTTTGCAAATCATCATGCAAGGAGAGCAAACTTCCTTGCAAACTATTAAGCTCCTGAGCAAGCTTGGAAGATTCTTCAGTTTTGTCCTGTAAGGAAATTATCAAAGCTTCTTTTTCCTCTGACATTGCTGCCATGGACAGGTTACACCTTCTCAGTTCTTCGGTTACCTTCTCAAACTCCATAATTTGACCAGCAAGGTCCTGGTTTTTAGAAGTAAGTTGCTGCAGCTCCATTTCTAACTGATTAAGATCAGAAAAAAGTTCTCTGTACTGTTGTGCATAATTCTCTTCGGCTACAGAACTAATCTCAGGTCTGTTTGCAAGGGCCTCAACTTGTAACTGGAGCTTTCGCACCAGGGCGTTTGAAAGTTCTAGTTTATCCATTATACCTCGTAGATCATGTTCAAATTGCCTTTTTATGATCAGATTATCAGATTCTGCTGCGCTTAAAGACTCCCGAGCTATATCTCTTTCTTGTGCTATGTCTTTCTTCTCCTCCATAAGCTGGACAATCTTCTCATATGCATTGTGCTGAAGCTCTTCTATTTGCAACACTACACCTGTTAAATCTTTGGATTCCAAGTCCTGACTGACACATCCAATGCAGAGATCTATGCCTTCATACTTTTGGTCATAAGATGCCAACAGATTCCATAACTTACCCTGTAGAAAGTTCACAATATTCTGCAGATTTTCCTTCACATAAGTCAGCTCATCAAAGTCAGTTCTGACATATTTCAACTCTTCCTGCAAAGATGAAAGTCTATTTTGAAGAGTGTCATTTTCTAGGGTTTCCTTTTTCAACAAATTTTCCAGCTGTAATTTTTCAGTAGTGCAGGCCTTGTATTTGCTCTCATAAGTTTCATATTCTTTTATCATATCTTTCCATTCAGCAATCTTCTGGATAAGAAGATCATTTTCACTAGTGGCGTTTTGTAAATCCGCTTCCAAAACTTGGTTCCTCAGAGCCAAGTCATTGCAGTTCGAATTGCAAGTATCCTTGTACTCATTCAGGAAGCGAATCTCATCCAGTGCAGTCTGCAGCCTCCGCATCAATAACTCATTGGACTCAGTTGAAAGCTCCAGCTGTTGTGAAAGGTCATGCACTTTCTCTTTAGTCAATCCAAAGTCAGCACTTGCTTCAACCAAAGTAACCTGTAAAGTCTTTGAGAAGACATCCAAATACACATTCACCAGATGCACTTCATAAAGTTCTTCTTCAACCTTTTGGTAAAGCCCCTTCTGAAAGAGGAGAGATTTTCTCAAATCCTCTGATAATATATTCCCATCTAAATGCTGTTTGTTTATCCCAGAGCACTGATTCTGACACTGCAAGTGTTCTGCAGAATGAGATTCCTCTGAATCCAACTTCTGATTCTGCAGGGTTTCTTCACACGCAGGTAAGCTTGGAAGCAAAGAATCTGCAAAAGCCTGTTTAATGAGGTTCTCATTATTCTCATACATGGACTGAACCTGAAAAGAAAGCAATTCAAGGTCCTTCTGTAACTGGTTCACAGCAATGGAGTAATTCATGCGTGCCCTTTTAAGTGCTGCTTCTGCTGTAGTAGCCCTTCTTTCAAGCTCCTTGTTCAGAGAATCGAAATCACGCTTTTCTTTGGAAAATATTATTCTCTCATTGTTCATGTCTTGCTGGATTCTCTCCATCTCAGCTTTAGTGGATGAAATTGTGTACAGGCAAGTAGAATGCTCATTTCTGAGATTCTGCAATTCTCCCATCATCTGTCTCTGGTTTTCCTCAAGTTCCTGAATGAGAGCTTCATAGTAGCACTCCATCTGGTCTGCTTTCTTTGCAAGGCTTTCTCGTTCAGCTTTCAACTCATTCACCTCTCTTAAAAGCTCAAAGACTTCTCCTTTCATTGCATTGGCAGCATCTACAGAATCAAAGTCTTGCGACACTGGGCCAGGTATGCTTAGACAATGAAGCACACCTTCTGGTTGATAAAAATCTGCATCAAACCTGGTTCCTATTACTAATTGCTCACGTTTATGTAAACTCATTTCATCGGCCTGCTTTACGCTTGTCAAGTTCAGCCCTGAACTTGCCTGTCCAGTTTCTTGTTTGAGAACTTGCAGAACACCAAGCAATCCCTCGAAATCCGAAAGAAAGGACGCGAAGTCCCTTTCATGTATTCCAAAGCATGCCTTTCTCTGAAGCTCTCTTATTTTATCATCCATATCTGAAAGCCCTTTAAACCACCTGAGCTGTAACTCATGAAAAAGGTAATCCTGGCCTATCTCAACAGTTTCTCTGCTTAATTTGGAACTTTTTTGCTCCTCAAGATCTTCTTTCAACTTTGAACATTCTGATCTCAGTATGGAAACTTCTTTTGCTAATCGTTCTCCAGAAACAATTTCAGCATCAAGTTGAACGGAAAATTTTTGTGCTTCAATGCCTATTTCATTAGCATGACTCTGTAGAGTGCTCACCTCCTGCTTAAGCTCAAGAATAGATGATTCAGCTGCTTCCAAGCTTCCTCTAAGTCTGCTATTTTCCTCATAAGAATTTGGCAGGCCAACATCTGCAGAAAAGTCAGAACCCCAGCCATGAGCCCACTCATTGGTCCCCTGTGCCAAGAACTGCTGATCAGAGGGGTCTCCTTTCTCTTGTCCAGGACTTTGACTAAGGGACAATCCACCTAAATCACCAGAGGTAGTACTCTTAAGACTATCAATCTCATGGGTGCTGGACGTATCATGTTTCTCAGCATATAAACTTTCCGAAGTATTGGAAGAACCATCAAATCCAACAGTTGAATCTGCATACTCTTCATTCAGCCCAACCTCCTCTTCAAGGGGAGAGAGTTCTTTAAATTTAACTCTCGCATTCATCTGTAAAAAGAAGAAAAAATTTATTGGAAACATATATTATGACAACAGATCAGAACGCCTATTGCAAAGATAATAACTCCATCCAGTAAAAGAACTCATATAATGGAAAGTTTTTAAATTTGTACAACAAAACGCCACATTACAAGTACAAGAAAACGCAAGGGTTATCACTCTCAGAATTTGTGAGAGACGTCAAGTTTCTCAGTAACTGACTCATGGAAATTGTTCAAAGGGGACGGATATGTTGAGAGTGTTTGTCCCACATTGAAATGTTAAGGGACCTAGCCTAGGTTTATAAGGAGTTGGGCTACTCTCCCCATTGCCTATTGGTTTTGGGGTGGAACCTCAACTTCTTTCATGGTATCAGAGCAAGGCTTCACGTATTTGGCCCAACGGCCACATGTGCTCCCACGTCACCCAATATTTGTTTTCCACGGCTTGAAAGTTCGCCACACGTGCGGGGGCGTGTTGAGAGTGTTTGTCCCACATTGAAATGTTAAGGGACCTAGCCTAGGTTTATAAGGAGTTGGGCTACTCCCCCCATTGCCAATTGGTTTTGGGGTGGAACCTCAACTTCCTTCAGGATATACCCATAAACTCTGCAAAAGCAGGCCTGTATTTCTCATCAGATACAGAAGTATACTATATTTCAAAGTGAATTAGAATCCCTTGCTTCATCTTTACGTCTTTAAAATCATAGCAGCAACAGTGAGCCTAATTTCATCTTTGATAGCACAAACGTGTTCTGAGAAAGGTGTTTGTTTTGTCTGAATCTATATTTATCTTCCATACATGCCAGACATGCCTCAGAGGATTACTAGTTTTAATTTAGATCATGTAATAAAAAGACATGCAACCAGCATATATCAGACAAAAGAGATAGAGATAGATCATCGATGTGCTATCAATAAGAAAAACTGAACTGAAATAATATTTATCTTACAGGCACATCCCCTATTGTATTATGTGCTCTGGAGTTTCGGGATGTTCCATTTAGCAATATTTATCTTGATTTGTCCAAAATGTTGTATTGAGTGTGGTTTTCCTTGTATTATGTTTTTAGTTGTTATTGCCTAGGTGGACTGCTTGTCCATCTCCTATTGCATGTTTTGCTCCTTTTCCCAATAAACTTTTATTTCGTATTTAAACAAAACAAATAAAAGAGTGAAATAATAAAATAGAAATGGTTTATGCAAATATGGACAAAATTCTGAAATATTTGTTTCAAGGAGCTTATGTTTTTCAAAAAGTTCAATAGAAATATAAATTCAGACTCCAAGACAGTGAACCATCATATACTCCATGGAACAAACAGTGACAGAAGAAAAAGACTGACCTTATCCATCTGATCATTCACTGTATCTTCAGAAGATGATATCCTTCTAGCTGTGGATACATCATTTCTGTTCTGGTCAGAGGTTGTTCGTAGACCACTCTCTCTGAGCTCTCTCTGCTGCTCAAACTCTCTGAAAGGAAAAGTACAGATTAACTACTGAAATTAGATAAAGCAAGAGATTAACATGTTTTAATGCCCACCTGAAGCCAGTTTTAGAAGTTAGCAGCTGTACAGTAACCTGACGTGGATTAAGACAAAAAACAATTGTCAAACAGAAGTAAATTATAGTTAATAACCAGCATGAAGAACAACTAACAGTGTTTACTGGAAGTTAAAAAAAGAAGAAAACTAGCTTCCCTAGGAACATTTTGTCTAAAATTCAGAGATTCTCACATGTAAAACAGATCCAGAATCACAACCGTGGAGAGGCAGTGCAACAGAAGAAGGCTTTGACGCATCAGCATAATCAGCAAGGTTGATATTAGCCTCACCCAGGACACTAGACCGTGAAGAACCCTGATGTCAGTTAGATTTAGGCCAAAAACAAAGTTAAACTCAGTTTAAACAAGGTAATGGCTGCAGTCTACAGTCAGCTGCTCCGATGGTGATTAGGGACTAGAGAAAAGTTAGTTCATGAATCAACCGAATTTTAAATCAGAAACATTATTTTTAATGAATAAGACTTCTGAAGGAATACTACCATGGTTACCACGAGTTTGTAAAGCTTCTCATCATATTGTTTTGTTTTAGTGTCTTGTAGAAGTCTTGTAGTTTCATAGATAGGATCTCCCCATTTGCAGGTCCCATTCCTCACATTTGCCTTGGTTGTTTTTGCAGTTGCCTTTCCGGAATCAGCAGGTATAAAAGATATAAACAACTTATCCCATCCGGTTTGTGGAACCTGGACCATGCAGAAAGAAACATTGTATTCAGTCGTAGCATAGATTGTAGCTGCTACATATAACACCATGTTTTCCAATCATGCTATAGAAAAAAATGCATAATTAAAAGGAGTTCAGGTGCACCAAGTATCTACAATGGGCTCCCTGAACCACCTCTTTAGACAAAATTTAGGGATGAACTGAAAAAACACAACTCCAACCATGCTCCCCATCCACCTCCTAATATAGGGAGACCTCTAGGAGCTCCTAAATGTGAGGGGAGAGAAAAGACTCCTAGTGGCTCCCCATAATTAAATGTTGCTTTACTTTAATAATATTTTAAAACTTTTATTAATGTTGACTATTTTTGTTATTATTTTATAAAGAAAGAGAGCATTTATGATCAATTAGAAAAGAATGAAAACATTTATGACTCCTAACCTATGGAGTATTCAGACCCAAAAAAAAAAAAACCTATGGAGTATGGTTGGAGTTGAAATGTATAGAGAGCTCCTAAAATAGTTTTCTAGTGTTTTTAGCTAAATTTTAACTAAAAGACAGGGACAAAGATTGTAGATGCTCTAAGCCATTAGCCATAAGAAACTAGAATTAAATAAAACGTCAACTAATGGTAGCTACAGGGCCGCATTACTTACATTAAGTTTACAGTCCATTTTAGATTATCTTACACATCATATGACACAATAGAATACCAGATTCAGGCAATTACCAGGAAAATGTTAGTAGTGATATGGAAGCAGCAAACATAAAAGTCACAAGACAAAGCCTATTTTCCACAAACTGGTGACAAAGCCTATTTTCCACAAACTGGTGAATCTAAATTGGCAGCTTAGAAGATTTATTCAACACTGATTTTGCCATCAACAACAGTTACAGGCCAGAAGTTTATGCATGGGTTTCATAAGAAGTGAATACAAATGGGAAAGTATTAAAATTATCAACAGAAAACAAAACAAAAAATATTGATCCTCTGAAAAGCCAATTGAGGAATCTAAAAAACAAATTTACAATAAAATTAATAAGATAGAATTTCAGCAGTAAATTCTAAGAAGTTCGAACTTACATGTGTAGCATGGAATTGTAGCCTGAAAACCACTTTTACTTTTGTCTTCTCAAGCTTCCACTTAGTGATCCTCGACATTACTGGATAATCTATCTATAGTCAACTGTGTAACATCAAGGTTCCAAATCCATTCTCCTGCACCATTGTAAATCAATTAAGAGTAATTGCATTATTTCCACAACAAATGGAATGAAATTTGAGACTGCTCATGCAAATTAGAAGTTACATCTCTTGGATGATAAACAATATGCCAGAAAAGCAAAGCCATATATTAGTCCTCACAAATGCTTATGAACCATGTAGGAAAAACAAGAAGTTAGAGAGAGTGATCCCCTTTCCCCCTTCCAAAATGAAATGGGTATATAAACAAGTTGGCTCAAAATGCAGATACAAGTCAGATGGGTCAGATCACGCTGCACTACGAAATACTCTAGTGCGTCCATGTAGAAAAACATGACATTATTTTGAACATTAACTTAAAATTCAAAGTAAAACTAAAACCAACACTCATACAAGCCTAACATTACTATTTGGTCTGATCAGATTTAGCTACATCCATCTATATAATCCAAGATTTTCTTTTCCAATCAGTTTTCTCCGTAATTCTCAGCAGCCAAACAGAAGGTAATGTAAGAAAGTTAAAATGGAACCAGTTTGGGAAGATAAGTAAATCTAAATTGGAGCACAAACCTTGTAGGACTAGGCACAGACTTGCCCAAAAGGGAAAACCCAGAAACAAATTCAAAATCCCAGTTGAGGATACGCCGGATCCAAGCTCGTGAAAGGAACAGGGGATTCAGATGCCAGCTCCAGCAAACCGACAAAAGCAAGACCCAGAAGAAGAAGAACCTCAGAAAACAAACGCAAGGCCGCTGCTGCTACAAGACTGACAAAATAGCCAATACGACTGTGTTAGAGACAAATCCAACTTCCCAGACCGGAAATGCCTAGCCAAATGTGGAAACTTCAAAAACCGAAATCACTGTTTGTCTAGAACACATCGTCAAAAACCCATTATTTGGAATAACAAGTAAATACCACATGCAGCAAACAACACTCCAATGTCCCAAAATTCAAACCCAATTATCAGAAAAGCCAAAAGAATCC
The DNA here is from genome assembly GCF_902201215.1 of Prunus dulcis. NCBI lineage: Eukaryota > Viridiplantae > Streptophyta > Magnoliopsida > Rosales > Rosaceae > Prunus > Prunus dulcis. Next base: position 38,330,753 of record NC_047650.1, on the reverse strand, counting down.
AATGGCACCACACAGCTTCACAAATACGAAGGCTACAAATGCTGTGCTGGTGTGAAGGGAATAGGGGCAGCAGTAAAACTAGTAAAGTTGACACCTTGACACTCAAAATTCAAAACCCATAAATAAAATATAAATTATATAATGTGTATAGTTATAAAAAATTAGACTTTGTTGTCTAATATTATAATGGCAATGAGGATGATGCAGTGCGGGTAGGTACCTAGCTGTGGATCTGTAGGTGCTTAAGGTGGAAGGAACAGCAAGTAATCTTGGGTAAGAAGGTTCTAAGAGACTCAGAGAGAGAGAGAGAGAGAGAGAGAGAGAGAGAGAGAGTGCTACTGTTTGTCTCTGTGTATGTGTGATTATGGGTGGGTGGCGTAAATAAGCAGTAAATGGAAGGGTTAAGAGCATTAATAAGGTAAGATAGAGCTGGGTTTTCAGCTCAAATATCAACTTCAGATTCTGGAAACCCGCCAAAGCCTGCATTTGTCTGTGTCTCTTAAATCTTTTTTATTTTTGTATTTATTATTTATTTTGTTTTCTACTTTTTTCTTATAATGGGTGGTGTGCGTGGTGATGTCATTGTCTATTTGTCTGTCACTGGGTTTTGCCTTTCACTTCTCATTGGAGTGGTTGAAACTTTACTGCAATACCCCTCCCTTGTTTATTCACCACTTTGGCACTAATTTGGCCCTTAATGATGGGTGCTAAATTGGTAGTATTTTTAATTGTTTAGAAGTGAATCATATTAAAGAATTACATGAAATATGAATAAAATATTATAATTTAGAATTATGGATTTCATTATAATTTGGGTAGATTACTGGGGCTAATAGTTCAAACCTGGAAATCATAAATCATGCTTCTTTGCTTGCAAGTTACAAAGTCACTTGTACTCCTTCAAGATTGAAAAGGAAATGAAGACACACCACAATCACCTAATTAAAACTCACGAGAAACCTATGGGAAAATTTGTTGTCAAAAAGTGCATATTGGAAGTGGTATTCACAAATTGAAAATCATAAAGACTTTGAACAATAATCTTCTCTTGACATATTTGTGCTGTTAGATTGTAAATTTTGAACCACACATTTAAACAAGAATCAATGTAATTAACACTTTCAATTCACCGTCGGACATATTGTCAAACTTTATGACAAAATAACATTTCTTAAACCCTAAGAATTTTACCTTAAAGAGTAATTTGGTGACTATATTACATTTTTTGAAATATTTTTGCTCATCACTTTAACCCAAGTTGTACGCTCACCACCGTTCTTAATACTTGACACGTGTCTATAGGCATAACAATGGTTAACTTTTTAGTTTGATTTATGTAACCATAATTATAATTATCGACACATGTCAAATATTGAGATGAATGGTGAGCATACACCTTGAGTTAAAATGATAAGCAAAATTGTTCCATCAACGATAAGAATGAAACAATGGCAGTATCTAAGTTAGATTTGGCCAAATTTACAATTTACAGAAATCAAAAGTACACTGGGAGAACACAAAAGGACACTAATACACAGCCAAGACACATAAAAAAGTGGAGCTGCAATATGATGATTGATCTGAATTCTGAGGTCCAGGAATGAAGAAGAACCCATGAATTTTGGGCTTGCAGGAATGGGAACGGGAACCGTGGGACCATCACCACCACTACTGACCATGCACATGGGTTTGGTGCGGTAGGGCACTATTTTTTTTTCTTTCAAATGCCAAAAAAAAAGAGTCAAGAGGGTGAGATATATCTTCACAGCAAAACCCAAGTTAATCACGTGACATCACCTGCATTTTGCACGTGATACTATCTGGAAACACGTGCGCCTGGAGTGCCTTTTCTTTTTATGTTGAGATGATTTTTTGTGAATTTAATTATAATTTGATGAATATCATGAGTGGATGGGAAATTAGTAAAAAGTGAAAAAGTGGTTTTGCATAATACATGTGATTTGATTTTACATGAGAAAATGACATCTTTTAGGTCCTACTAATTTTAGTAATATACTTAATTAATCAAATAGTAATCAATCAATATGTGTGTGCAAAAGTCAATTTGATGATGCCATTCCAAATTCATGAGCATATAAATCACTAATTACAAATACATTACTATATTCATCCACAAGCTCAAACGTCACACATAGGCTATAGGCCTCAGTCTCCTAGTTCTTCTTAGAAGTGATTGAGAGAGATTGTGAGAATAATTTTAGGCTTAATTATTGATATAGTCGTATAGATATGGCCCTTAAAATTTCGTTTTATTTTCAGTCTCATTTCGCTCTCTAACATTCAATTTGTCTTATTTAATCTTCCAAACTTGAATTTAGTGTCTCATTTTGCACTAACTCTTGTCAAAAAAATCTAATAAATATTTCGACGTGACATGAGTACAGTACGAGGCATATCAATAATTAAGTCATAGATGTTACTTGTTTGACAAACAAGAACAAAAGGTGGAGGATCAAAATGATATTCTCACTATATATGATAAGGCCGAGTCATTAGGTCCCACATTGGGGCAAGATAAGTGTGCATTATGCCTATATCAACATCATTGTGTATGTAGGCTGGCTTTGAAAAACCACATTAAATCGTTCGTGTTCTTGAAAAAGTCTTCATTGAACCAATTTTTGGGCCATCAACAAAACAAAGTTAAATGTGTAATGAGTATGCTTAAGTGCATCAAAATAAATTATAACTATAATATAAACAAATAAAAAAACAATTGTTGTCATAATAATACAAACTGGGCCCGGAATTTGGACTGAAACCAATAGATCCAACCCATTAAAAAGTCTTAGGGTAAAAGCATGACTCGACCCAAACAGAGACTTTATCAGAACAAATTTTTTTTTTATGTACAACCCATTTTACAGAAAGCAACTTCAAATGTCATGAGCCTGAGCTCTATCTAACTTTCTGATTCAAAGCCCCAACTTCTCCAGTTTCATCTGTTTCAGCTGAACAAGCCCTTTGACTCTGACCATTGCTTGGATGGACTTTCTTCATCACCCGAAACAAACAACCACTAGGCTGAGCCATTTCAGATTTAGCTCCGCCCAGCTTGGCTCTTTCTTCTTCTAGCTCCATCTTCAGCTTCTTCTTGTGGAGGCCTCTGAGCACATATGCTTCAGCAAAACCATAACCTACCGTCGACATGGCCTAAAATATATAGGTTTTTTTGGTGTTCAAGTGAAGGAAGCAATGGGGTTTTTTCTAATTTGATGTGGTTTGGGGCTTGAGAAGTGAAGCATTTGGGTTTTCAGAGGGTGATGAGTGGTATTTATAAAGGTTTGGGTTGGCTTGGGGAGCAAGTAGACACGCTTTGCTTCTGCCGGAAGGAAAGCTAACGTGATGTGACGAATATTGACAGTTTAGGTTTCTTTTTCGGTTGATCGTTGAATTTTATCTGTTTGTTTGGTGAGGCCTTTGGACTCCGTGGAGGCAAAGAAAAAATTGGTTTCTAGGCGGCAGAGGTATGGCGTAGATGCATGCGTGGTCTCAATTCCTTGTTAATTCCTGAGAGTCTGTCCCATCGCCACATGTCCCACAAAGTATAGCCGGGCGGCTATACTATTTATAAATAAAAAAAGGAGACCGCCTGTAAAACAAATTGTATAGCCGTGCAGGACCACCGCTTGGCCCCCAGGGCCCGCTTCGCCGGAGGGGATCCGATGTCCTTATTTTTCATGTCCATTCATGTTCCTTGTATAATTTGTTGACACGTGTCCATTCACTTAACTGTAATAGTAATTAACTTTCAATAAAATAAAAATTAAAAGAAATTAAACCCTAAGCAAAACAAACAGCAGTCACAAAGTTCCCCAGCCAAGCATCCAACCTCGACAGCCCCAAACCTCGCTGGTTCCAGCCCCTTCACCTAAGCCACACACAACCTCCACCCTGTTGGCCCCTTATCTTCTATTACCACCTCCTCCTCTTCTTCCCGATCTCCCCTCAAATTTGGGTTTCATAATTGGAAGGGTTTCAATTTTGATGGTCTTTCAATTGTGCTTCTGGGACTCATGCACCCAAAAAAAAAAAATTTGCTTGAATCGGTTATTGAATGAATTGAAGGGTCTTGAGGTAGTTTGCATTCTGAGGGAATTTCAAGGATGGGAAGAGGTGGGTGCTGCTGCGGAGGGAGGAGGTCAGCGAAGGGGAAGAAAGATATATTGGGTTTCTGGGATTTTTTACTGGTATATGGTTTTCCTTCGTGATCTTTCAACTGGGTTTCTGGATTCAATTCTATACTGGTTTTTCAATTGGGTTTCTGGGATTCATAAATTGGGTTTCTCAATTGAGAGTACAGGTATCTGGTGATTTTGTTAATTCCTGAGGGTTGGATGCGTGTGGATAGTATAGCCGCACGGCTATACTTTCTTAATTATAAAAAAATCCAGGTATAGCCCAAGTTAATCACGTGCATCTTGCACGTGATATATCAGAAAACACGAGCACCTGGAGTACCTTTTCTTTTAATGTTGAGATGATTTTTGTGAGGTTAATTATAATTTGATGAATATCGTGCGCGGATGGGAAATTAGTAAAAAGTGAAAAAGTGGTTTTGCATAATGCATGTGATTTGAGAAAATGACATCTTTTAGGTCCTACTAACTTTAGTAATATGCTTAATTAATCAAATAATAATCAATCAATGTGTGTGTGCAAAAGTCAATTTGATGATGCCATTCCAAAGTCATGAGCATATAAATCACTAATTACAAATACATTACTATCTTCACCCACAAGCTCAAGAGTCGCACATAGGCTATAGGCCTCAGTCTCCTAGTTCTTCTTAGAAGTGACTGAGAGAGACTGTGAGAATAATTTTAGGTTAATTATTGATATAGTTGTATAGATATGACCTTTAAAACTTCGTTTCATTTTTAGTCTCATTTCATCATCTAAAATTCAATTTGTCTTATTTAATCCTCCAAACTTGAATTTGGTGTCTCATTTTGCACTAACTCTTATTTAAAAAATCTAATAAGTATTCTGACGCGACATGAATACAGTCCGAGGCATATTAATAATTAATCTCTAGTTGTTACTTGTTTGACAAACAAGAACAAAAGGTGGAAGATCAAAATGAGATTTTCTCACTATATATGATATGGCCTAGTCATTGGGTCCCACAATGGGGGCAGATAAGTGTGCATTATGCCTATATCAACATCATCATTATGTTTCATCAAAAAAAATAAAAAAACATCATCACTATGTATGTAGGTTGGCTTTGAAACCACATTAAATCGTTCGTGTTCTTGAAAGTCTTCATTGAACCAATTTTTGGGCCATCAACAAAACAAAGTTAAATGTGTAATGAGTACGCTTAAGTGCATCAAAATAAAAAGTCTTAAGCTAAAAGCATGACTCAGCCCAAACATATACTTTTTCATAACAATGTTTTTTAATACAAAACACATTTTACTGAAAGTAGCTACAAATGTCATGAGCCTGAGCTCTATCTAACTTTCTGGTTCAAAGCCCAACTTCTCCAGTTTCTTCTGTTTCAGCTGAACAAGCCCTTTGACTCTGACCATTGCTTGGATGGACTTTCTTCATCACCCGAAACAAACAACCACTAGGCTGAGCCATTTCAGATTCAGCTCCACCCAACTTGGCTCTTTCTTCTTCTTGCTCCATCTTCAGCTTCTTCTTGTGGAGGCCTCTGAGCACATATGCTTCAGCAAAACCATAACCTACCATCGACATGGCCTAAAATATATAGGTTTTTTTGGTGTTCAAGTGAAGGAAGCAATGGGGTTTTTTCTAATTTGATGTGGTTTGGGGCTTGGGAAGCATTTGGGTTTTCAGAGGGTGATGAGTGGTATTAGTAAAGGTTTGGGTTGGCTTGGGGAGCAAGCAGGCACGCTTCGCTTATGGCGGAAAGAAGCTAACGCGATGTGACGAATATTTGACCGTTTAGGTTTCTTTCTCGGTTGATCGTTGAATTTTATCTATTTGTTTGGTGAGGCCTTTGGAGTTTGAGGAGGCAAAGAAGAAATTGGTTTCTGGGCGGTAGAGGTATGACGTAGATGCGTGCGTGGTTAACTCCTTGTTAATTAGCGACGTATTATAGCCGCGCGGTTATACTATTTTATTATAAAAAATTGTGAGTATAGCCTTATTAAAAAAAAAAAAAGACCTGCCTGTGCGCATTTCGCCACGTGTCAAAAATAGTATAGCCGCTTGGGTATACTAATTTTTTTATAACGAAAACTAGGGGTGGGCATCGGGACCGGGAAACAGGAACATCGAACTAAACCAGTGAAAAAAAAACCGAAAAAAACCAATTGACAAAAAAAGTCAACAAACCAGACCGAATCGGTTCCAATTGGTTTCGATTCCGGTTTTACACCACACCGCACCGGACAGGTCATTTTTTTTTACAAAATTTTAAAATCTAATGCCATATTTTTAATTTTATAATCACTAATTTTCCAAGTTCAACTTCAAAAAATTTCTAAATGTATGAATTGGATTATTTGTTAATTTTTAAGCCCAAAAAAAAAATTCTTTATTATAATGTTTTTTAAATATTAAATTATAAAAATTTGAAAAAAAATTAAATTAAAAATCCGGTTTTGAAATTTTTTTGCCTAAACTGGACCGGTTAAATAGTACCAGTTTCGATTTCAATTTGAGGTGAGAACTGGACCGCGCCCACCCTTAACAAAAACCGTAGACAAGCTGGCCGGCTATTATTTTTATTATAAAAAATCTAAGTATAGCCGCTTAGCTATACAATTTATAAATAAAAAAAGAGGACCGCCTGTGCCCATTTCGCACCTCGAGCATAGCCGCACGGCTACACTATTTATAATGAAAAAAGGACCACCTGCCTGGCCCCTAGCGCCGCTTGGCCACGTGTCAAAAATAGTATAGCCGCATTGTCATATCCCGGGATCAACACCGCCGTAACACGATATTGTCCGCTTTGGGCCCCCTCTCTGCCAACACGGTTTTGTTTATGGGAGCTCACGAGCAACTTCCCAGTGGGTCACCCATCCTGGGATTGCTCTAGCCCTCAACTCGCTTAACTTCGGAATTCCTACAACTCCGAAGCCAGTGAGCTCCCAAAAGGCCTCGTGCTAGATGGATGCGGGTGTGCACATATAAGGCACATCACCCCCTCTCCGTTGGTTCATGTGGGATCGTACAATCCACCCCCCTTAAGGGCTCAACGTCCTCGTCGGCACACTCGCACCACACGCCAGAGTGGCTCTGATACCAAATTGTCACATCCCGGGATCAACTCCGCTGTAGCACGATATTGTCAGCTTTGGGCTCCCCACTCTGCCCGCACGGTTTTGTTTCTAGGAGCTCACGAGCAACTTCCCAGTGGGTCACCCATCCTGGGATTGCTCTAGCCCCCAACTCGCTTAACTTCGAAATTCCTACAACTCCGAAGCCAGTGAGCTCCCAAAAGGCCTCGTGCTAGATGGGTGTGCACATATAAAGCACATCACCCCCTCTCCGTTGGTTGATGTGGGATCTTACACGTATGGCTATACTCTTACAAAAACCCACATGCCGCTAGTTTCGCTACGTGTGAAAATATTATAGCCGCATGGCTATTCGTTTTTTACAAAAACCGGCATGGCTCCTAGCGCCTGCTTCGCCACATGTCAAAAAAGTATAGTCGTGCGGCTATACGGTATTTTTATTTATTTTTAAACGTAGCATAGCGACTATTTACAAAAAATGAAGATGACCGGGCTAAAAACAATATAGCCGCGAGGCTATATGTTTTTTTTTTATATATAATAAAAAAAACCTTTTATTTTCTGGTAGACAAACTCATATTTAACTACGTAATTATTTTCTACGGAAAGCAAGTAAGAATGATACAAAACAAAATCAAAAGGTAGCACCCTAAACAGCCCATTTCTGATAGTAGGTCAACAATTATATGAAACATCATGATATACCTTCCTTGATTCATCATCACATAACTATTGAAACAAATTACTTAGAATCACGCAAAAATCAAGGGGCAAATTTGTATAACAGAAAATAGAAAGCAACCAAATGGTGAAGAATAAGATTATAAGATGCACGTCAGAAAACTTGAAACAAGAACAGAAACAAAACAAAACAAAAGAAAGAATCAAGAATAAGATTGCAAAACTTCAATTCAGCTTAAAGAATGCTTTAATTAATAAACTGGGCGTGTACAGAACGACTCGCAGTCCTCCATATATCGCCATAATAAGAAAAGATGGAAAAAAAAAAAAAAAAAAAAACCAGTTAACAAAAAGAGTAATTCAAAAAACATGCTAGGGTAATTACCAGCAAATACAAGTGTAACATTGCTGAGTATATCAAATACAAATAATCCAACTTTAATAAATAAAAGTTTAGTACTTCAATTCAAGTTATCTACTAGCTGCTAGTTCCTCCACCATGGGCATGCTGCGGTAATCTAGGAACTGGAGTCGGCCACCATGGGAGCTCAACTGGCCAATAGTCACCATTACGAACTGGACACCGTCTAACTATCCTAGACCACTTTTTTGTATGAATGTTGCACTTGATAATATCTCCGTCCAGACGCAGATACAAAATATCCTTATTGTTTGGGTCAAAAGCCTGCATTTCGCAAGTAAATGGACCATCTGGATACATTTTTGGGTCCAACTGATATACCCTGTGGTTAGTTAAACACAATCTGCCAGCAGCTCCATCGACCATCCGATCATGATCTTGTTCTTTAAACTCCCAAACATACAGAGTTTTGGTAGCCTCCTTAAAGTCACACATCCGCACACATCCTCCGAACATACCTAGGTACTCAACTACAAAACGTCCATTTAGAGGCTCCTCAAATACAGTAAAATGAAGTTTATGATCAATAACGCCATCACCATTACCGCTACTACTACTACTAGTTGTCGTGTTATTGTCGTTGAAGGGACCCAAACCAACAAAAAGAAGGTCTTCGTCACTTGTCCAATATAACATCCCATTGTATGCAAAGGATATATCTTCAAGGTCATCAAAATCAAAGTATCGTGGGGAAGCCACAACTGATTCTCTCCATTCACCAGTCTCAGAAGAGAAGATCTCCACGCTTAATTTTAAGGAATCACATTTTTCATCATTTGCAGATTCATCAGGAGGAAGAATTCTCACAACGTTGCACACACACTTAGCATTAAGCTGGACGTTATGCCCTTTCCAATCTTCTTTCTTAGAATTATAGTAGGGAATATCACAGATGAATCCCACTAGTACCCTATCGTGGCATCGACCTGGGGTGGGAGGAAGAGCAACCCATTGCATGGTGTATGCATTGCAGATGTAGTAATTGCGTTGATAATCCTCAGTTGCGCAGCACAAAACTAAGTCATTATACGTTGCTACCACAACTGGCTTTTTTCTCAAAGAGTGGAAACTCATTATTTGTTTGAACACTGGGGTTAGTAGCTTGGATGACCATGGCATTTTAGGAGGGAATTCCTCTCCTTTTTGACTTATTAGAGTGCACATCTTTGGAGTTTTCCTATAACCTTGGATATGCACAAAGCGGCCGATAAAATAAGGATCTGAGATGAGTGTGCGCCAACGCTTGGACACACACTGGCATTGAAACACAAATTTACTTGATGGAAGTCGGCAAAGGATTTCAACCAATGCCGTGTCAGGGAGATCATCAATTGATGATGGTCTTCTTTCTGCTGGTGATGATCTCTTTGATCTTTTTAACTGACTAGAGGTTGGCAATCCAAGAGATGACTGGGATCTCTTCCTTCCTTTGGTAGGAGTATCACAATTAATCAATCTGAGCCATGCAATATATATTATACACATAATGTATGCCCTCTAAAAAAATGCTGTGTGGAATTGACATATTAAGGGAAAAAAAATAAAATCAAACAGTCATGTTTAACCTTGTTACTAGATATGGCGATGATGTTAGCTCATCAAGAGCCAAGTACCAAGGGATATAGGAAGGTACAATGATTAACATGGTTTTCTTTCTTGATGCATCCTTGTTCACTAAAGTGATATACTATTTTCTCATCCTCTTCTGTTTTCAAAAGGTTTTAGCTGTTTTTTCAACAAAATTAAAGCTACACCAAAAATACAACTGTGTTCAACAACTAGCTTCCGACAAAAAACCTAAATCTAAATGTTGGAAACCTGGGTCTGAAGAATTTTATAAATAAATGAGGCATCGATCAATATGAATGCTCCTAAAAATAATTATCCCTAGAAGCCATAGAAAACTGATAATTCTAATCTGTTTTCAATTCTAGGAATATAAATTGTGTAATTAGAAAGAAACCTGCATTGAATGTCCTCCTCAAATTGCTTCTGCTTAAGAAATCCAGATGCAAGCTTCATGGAAGCCCCGCCGCATTCAATTTCCTGCTCAGAGCTCATAAGAGTATTGGAGGACAATGTTCTGTTCTTGTTGCTCAACTCTGATATCTTTGCAGAGCCAGCAACACGTTTGGCATCACGAGATGTCTGAATTCCTGCAAGATTAATTTATCATCATAAAACAAGTGTCTAATTACATTGGCCATCAAAATTTCAAAGTTTATGCATACATACCATGGCCATAACAATTAAAGCATCATCAGTCTAAGGAAAAAGCTCTTACTTTACTTTGTACATATGATTTTCAAGAGCAGCAGCAACTCATGTGATTATCAATAGCAGCAATAAACATATTAGTTCCAAAGACTCTTGTTTTCTGACCATAACTAGCTAATTTCCAATAAGACCCATTAACACATGATCATTCTATCATGTTAAACACTAACTCTAATCTCCAGTAACAAAATTACAATTCGGTCATGAAACTAGATTCGAAAAAGGGATCTAAATTCCACAAATTGGTGAAATTAAAAAGTTTCTTACCATAGTCGGCAATTCTGTTCCGATTGAAGCTTGTGCAATCATCAAGGGTCGGTTTCAAGCATTGGTCGGCGATGGGGACCGGCTCAGGAGGAGTTGACTGCGAGGACCCGAATTCATTGAGGAGGGGGTTTTCCGATTCACCCATAAGAAAAGAAAGAAAGAAAAAATACTGAGAGAGATAAAATTGAGTTTTAAAAGAAAAAAAAACAGAATGGAGTTTCTCGCGGCTGGAAGGGGCTTTTATAGTGGAGGAGGTGCTGTTGGCTCCTTTTGTCTTGTGTTTCCTTTTAGGTTTGGGAAACTGCAATTTTGCTCCTAAGATCGTTTCCCAAACAATAAGAAAAGTTCTGGCACCAACGTTCAAGAGGGAAATAGTTGAAGGATGGAAATTCTAATACAACCCTTTTTCATCATTCCACCGTTTAGAGGATCTCCGTAACCATTGAAGATCACTTTCGGGACCTTCTATTGTACGTATACTTGTCTAACAACAGAAACAGAAGTCAATCAGACTTTATGATAACAAAACAATAAACCTAGAAGTCTGACTTTAAATTGTAGATAAAACAAAAGAAAAGAAAAACCAACTAAAAGGAAATCAATTAAAAGATGTTTGCCGTTTGCACCAGATTCAAAAACGTTTGCAGCGTCAATCTCAATGTCAATTAAAGGAGTAAACTGTTATATGCATTATATTCAAACCGTTTGCAACTTTTCATCTAAATGCACAAACACAGACCAATGTATATAGCAATTAACACAGGCCAATTCGTCTTAAGATTGTAGGAAATATGAGTGCTAAATTGCTATAAAATAAACAAATAAATACTACAAACAGAACAGATTTTTACAAAAGGAGAATTGAATTAGAAGAACCTTAATTGAGTCGAGGCAAGTGTTGGATACTTTGACCTTAAGATGAATTACGTCTGCTTATGGTTCACTAGCATTTGCCTGAGATGCCATTTTGTTTGGTTGATGGCAGCCTCTTTGGCCATTCTTGAGTATACAACTGCAAACCCCTTTCCTCAATTTCTTGGTATGAATTCGTTCATGTTCTTCTTTCTTGTTCATTTATATCTTTTTGGCTTGTGTACTCTGTATGATTGGCATTAGTCTGAGATTTTTTGAGTTTTGAATTGCTACAAGGTTGCCCTTGTTTGGTTTGAATTTTAGTAGTAGAATTTTCCGCATAATGAGTCTGCCTAACATGTGGGTGAACCAAATGGTGCTCTTCGCACCCTTGGTGGTTGATTTTCATGCATAGCCAAAGTTTGAATACTTTTTTGTGGACATTGGGAAGAAGTTGGAGGAACTAAGCAATTTCCCCAGTACTTTGCTTTTAGCTTGGAGAAGAGGATAAAGCCAAGGCACATGGAGGTTGTGTAGAGTTGGGTGGAAGTGCCTTGCCATTGATACTCAAGAGCACTGACGATGAGTTTAGGGAGTTGCTGACAGAATATGAGGGTGGATGAGATAGTATTGCTAAAATTTCCTCTTTTTCCTCTTCTTACCAATCTTCTGACTCTCTACTTTAATTTTCATTTCAAAAGTTCATCTTCGATAAGATGTCTTAAATTGTGTATTCGCATAACTTGAAAGGTATAACAGCAGTTTGGATAATTTAAACAGCTGTTTATGTAATTTTATTGGCCAAAGGTCCAAGTGGCAACTCACTTTGCTATTTTACTTGAGCTTTGGCTCAAGTGATGAAAAGCCCTCCGTCAACTAACTTTGCAAATATACGAAAAATACAAAAATAATAACAACAAAGCACCAACATGCATGTCGGTACAAAAGTCGTCATCAACAAGCACCAACTCTTATATACTCTTCACTTCCAGGACCAAATCCATTTCCTGGCATGGTCACTATGTGTGTCGTTTCAGAAATTTCATTGAATATATATGTTTCCTTATTTTAGGTTGGGTAGGCCGATTGAAAGAGTTTTTGGGTCATTCTTTAATTGAGCATTTGTGCATGCCACCATCAAGTCACAAATTTGGCTTGAAGGGAATGTGAGTGGATGATGCATTCAAGATATATCTATGGTCAAATTATTGTTCAGCCGAGCAAGGAACCTGCTCATCCTAAGTAGCTTTGTGTGACAAACCAAGTGATGTGAAGTGGATAGAAATGAAGATTAACTAAGAAATGTGGATGAAATAAAGAACAAGTGTGTAAATTGTAAAGGTTCTTGAATTTAAATGGAATTGAAGGGACAAATATGATAATTAAATTGTGTAAAGTAAATGATGGAAATTAAAGTGTATAAAATAAATAATTTAAAGATAAGTGCTTAATGTAAATTGAGTAAAATAAATGACAATTTACGCTTTTCCTAGGATAGGAATTAAAAATTATGTAAAATGATAAGTTGTATGTTGTGTCGGGCTTCCTTTCTCTCTTTATAGCTTGGTATTTATAAGGGCTCTACAACACATTTCAATTTGGCTGATCATCAATTGGCCTTGAAATTGGTCATAATTTCCTCCTTGATAAATAACATTAATTTTGGTTGATTTCATCAATTGCCTTGATTTATGCTTTTGGTTTAATTTGAATAATTATTTTGATTTGATCTTCATTCCATTCTAAGCTCTCCCACATTAACTTTGGTTGACTATCGGATTGGCATAATTCACTTGAATTATAACATGTGTGAAAATTCTCCTGCGAATGCTCTCTCCTCATTTAAGTCTCGGCTAAATTTATGCATTCAACCGCTTTTAATCATTCGACCACTTTTGTGCTCTTTGCATTTAGGTGCCCGGCCACTTTTACATGCTTGTCCACATTTACATGTTTGACCGCATTTACATGCTCAACGGCTTTTATTAATTTTGGGCCTCCAGTCCTTCCTGTTGATTTGGGGTCGCTCAAGCTCAAATGCTGACCTCCTTGTTGGACCTTGGGTCTAACCTGATAGATTTCAACTAGCCTCAAACAACATCCCAAGGACTCAACCCTGGAAAATGTACCCATATATACGGTGCATTTTTGCCACCATACACCAACCCAAGTGATCTGAAATGTGTCCACAATTATTTTTACATTTTCCTTGTAGTAGTCAACCACTGTGGTAATGGACTGAAAATGTAAAAAACCCAACTTACAAATGGGTTTTTCTCCCCAACCACTGTGCGTATTCTTCTGTATTAAATTTTGACAAATGGGTTTTTCTCCCCAAACCCGCATAATAGGCTGATAGCCTGTTCAAGCCCCAATTTTTAAAATTGAGAGGTTCGGACTCGCTAGAAATCCTAAAACCCTAACCTTCCACTCTTCTCTCATAGCCGAAGCCGAATTCCAAAGAGAAATCTCCGTCACCGAGACGGATGCCGCCGGCCTTTCCGTCATCCAGGATCCCGCCCAGACTGGCTCAGGCAGGTCTTGGCGCAGACGAAAAGAAAGACATGCTCGAAGTTTAGAAAGGTGACCTCTCAAGACTAGATGGGAAATTTGATGAGTTGGACAAAAAAGTAATCAACAATGATAAGAAGATTGATACTCTGGTCGGCTTGGTGGAGGCAAGGAAGCGATGATGCTATGCGAGCTTTCTTTGTGAAGAATTGTAATGACGATCGAGGCTCGTTCTTGTGGTGATGTGAAGTATTTTTATGGAATTGGCATGCCCTTCTAAACATGTGCGTTTGTGGATCAGTGTAAGAATTTTTTAGGAAGTCCATGATTTCATATACAATGGCTGCTAATCCCTTGGATTGTTATGAAATTTGATTGTGTCCTGTTATTTTGCCTTTGGATTTTCTGTTGGTTGTTGTTTTGTTGTTGTTCTTTTTGGTCCTATTATTCTGCATTTGGATTTTCTGTTGGTTGTTGTTGTTCTTTTCCGTGGGATTCTGATGTTTATGTTCATGGGAATGTGTCAAAAATATAGTATTCTAGGTCCAGGCATGATCTAATGGTTGGTTAGGGAACAATATTTGCATGTTTTTGTTTTCGAAGATTGTCATAGTCTGTTTGGTTGCTGAGAAAAAGGTGGGAAAAGCAAGGACTTGTGAAAAAATAAGGCAGTTGACCAAAAAAAATTATCTATGTGGAGGATAGTTGAATTTTGACCTTGGCAGTTTCTCTTTCAGTTTGTTTTGCCAAAGTAGATACAAGCTCTCCTCTATATTGAGGGAGGGTGTAATATTGAGGGAGTGAGTTTTCTTTAGTATGCTCCCTCTATATGGAGTTCCAAATACCAGTGTTACTGTTATAAGCTGTGCTTCTGGCACAATTGAGCATCATCCTTCTTCATTATTTGGGATTGCACCATTATCAGGTTTTTCAGTTTTGGATAACAACCCAGATTAAATCTTAGGGTTGCGCCCGTAACTGAAAACATTCTAAAAGTCTGTTCTAGGGTTGCATGGAATTTGGGTAAGAATTTTTATGGAATAAATGTTGTTGAACATTTTTATGGAATTGGCATGCCTTCTAAACATGTGCATTTGTGCATCAGTATAAGGATTTGTTAGGAAGTCTATGATTTCATATACAATGGCTACTAATCCCTTGGATTGTTATGAAATTTGGTTGTGTCTTGTTATTCTGCCTTTGGATTTTCTGTTGGTGGTTGTTCTTTTTGGCAGGATTCTGATGTTTGTGTTCATGGGAATCTGTTAAAAATATTGTATTCTTCAAGCCCAGGAATGACCTTGTGGTGATTTTATGGTTGGTTAGGGAACACTATTTGCATGTTTTTGTTTTCGAAGATTTTCATAGTCTGTTTGGTTGCTGAGAAAAAGGTGGGAAAACCAAGGACTTTAGTGAAGAAATAAGGCGGTTGACCATATTTAAAAAAAAAAAAAAATCTATTTGGAGGATAGTTGAATTTTGACCTAGGTAGTCTCTCTTTTAGCTCATTTTGCACGTGTCAAACCGTGATTTACATAGTATAGTGAAGGCAACTTCCAATTAAACACGAGCTGAGTTCTCTTTTTAATTGTTTGCATACTGAATGCTTTTACTAAGTAGGAGGATATGGATATTTTGTATCTGCGTGTGCTCCTGTGGTGATTGACATCACCCCAGCACCAGCCTGCTCATCCATGGTGGAGTAACTAGCAGCTAATAGATAGCAAGAATTAAAGTACTTATATTTGCATTTGATACTCTTCAATGTTGCAATTGGGTTTTGTTGTGTTTTGTCTCTTATCTTGATTGGGAGCGGTAAATTTTCATGTAGTTTTCTCATGCAAGTCAATTCAACAACCTTTCTGCTCTTCGTACTCTAATACTCTATAGTTGTATTGTATTGTATTTGTCCTCATTCAACATGGCACTTTGAACCTTCTGGCCTTCTTTCTTGTTATAGTTTCTTCCCGCTCTCTAAAAGGTTCAAACATAGGCCTCTATCCAGGTTGACCAAATTTTCAACGGCGAGAGTTTGGCGAACCAATAGAAAATTCACAAAATATCGAATAACTGAAACTGGACCATCAAACACCCCATTTCCTCAGACCCAAAAAAAGGGACATTGCATTTCAAATTTCAATATTGTTGATCGAATCCTAATCTCCAAAGATCGTTCATTGAACCCTAATCTCCCAAGGTCGTTCATTGAACCCTAATCTCCCATGATCGTCCATCGAACCCTAATCACCCAAGAACGTCCATTGAACCTTTATATCCTCCATATAATCACCAAATCTAATCATCAAGATCCTTCTTGTGATAATGGACATGCTCGATGAATTTGACGACTATATGAACGCACAACGTAAATCGCTAGCTACCAAAGCTATCACCGCTACAACCACTGTCAAAATGGATGCCGCCAAAGACACTGCCACCACAACCGATGTCGAAATGGATGCCGCCACAGCCACCATAAAAATGGATGCTGACACAACCACTGTCGAAATGGATGCCGCTACAGTCGCCCCAAAACATAAAGGCAGTGATTCGCCAGCCGTTGTTGAAATTGCCATAGAAAAACGTAAACGTTGTGATTCGCTAGTCGGCGTCGAAATCAATGTTGCTACAACCACTGTCGAAATTGATGCCGCTACATTCGCCGTTAAAATCAATGCCTCAACAGTCGCCGTTGAAATCAATGTCGTTATAGTCGCAGCCAAAAATTGGGTTGCTATTGCAAGGCTGCTTGCTACCGCTAAACAGCAGGTGGTCCACAATGCAAAACTGTACTTCGGATTTGCTCACCCGATTGTTGAAATTGCGGGTACGAATGATTCCAGGCTAGTTGCTTTCGTTGAAAAACTGGCTGCTGGCTGCTGGCTGCTGGCGGTCGTACAGAGTTGGTTCTTGAATTTGTAAAGCTGATGGTTGACTATAAAAAGCAAATGGTTGAATTGGAAGCTGTTTCTGACGCAGCAGTGGAAACACTACAACGCACATTCAACGATGCTATTGATAACATGATTCCCAAGATGCCTAATCTCGCTGACATGTCTGACAAGTTGAACGATCTACGATTACGCCAAACACGTAGGGTCGAGACTCGCAGAGCATCCAGCCGTGTTACTGGCTTAGTCCGAAGTCTCCATGATGTTGTCTCTAATGGCAATTTTGGAGCCATGATATGGAAGACGGATGACATTCTTTCAATTTCCAGTCATGGGGTTACGTCTCCAGTCACATACTCTTTCAGTTTCTCACGCCTGATCAGCGCTTCTATCTCTTCCTTCAGCTGGTAGCAGTCGTTCGTATGATGGCTCTAATCTTGGTGATATTTGCACGCACTGGTACCAGCTGAAGGAAGAGATAGAAGCGCCAATCAGGCGCGGGAAACTGAAAAAGTACGTGACTGGAGATGTAACCCCCATGACTGGAAACTGAAAGAGTGTCATCTGTCTTCCATGTCATGGCTCCAAAATTGCCATTAGAGACATCATAGAGACTTCGGACTAAGCCAGTGACACGGCTAGATGCTCTGCGAGTCTTGGCCTTACGGGCTTGGCGTAATCGTAGATCGTTCAACTTGTTAGACATGTCAGCGAGATTAGGCATCTTGGGGATCATGTTATCAATAACATCATTGAATTAGCGTTTCCATTACTGTGTCAGAAACAACTTCCAATTCAACCATATGCTTTTTATAGTCAGCCATCAGCTTTACAAATTCAGAAACCAACTTTATACGGCTTCTAGCAGCAAGTTTTTCAGCGAGAGCAACTAGCCTTGCATCGTTCGTACTCGCAGTTTCAACAACCGAGTGAGCAAATCCAAAGTACAGTTTTGCATTGTGGACCACCTGCTTTTTAGCGGTATCAAGCAGCCTTGCGGTAGCAACTCAGTTTTTGGCGGTGGCTATAATGGCATTGATTTCAACAGCGACTGTAGAGGCATCGATTTCAACGGCGGTTGTAGCGGCATCGATTTCAATGGTGGTTGTAGCGGCATCGATTTCCACGCCGACTAGCGAATCACGGCATTTACGTTTTTCTATGGCAATTTCAACGACGGCTGGCGAATCACTGCCTTTACGTTTTGGGGCGGTTGTAGTGGGATCCATTTTCGACAGTGGCTGTAGTAGCATCCATTTTGGTGGTGGCTGTGGCGGCATTCATTTCGAAGTCGGTTGTAGTGGCAATGTCTTTGGCTGCATCCATTTTGACAGTGGTTGTAGCGGTGATAGCTTTGGTAGCTAACGATTTACATTGTGCGTTCATATAGTCGTCAAATTCATCGAGCATGTCCATTATCACAAGAAGGATTTTGATGATTAGAGTTGGTGATTATATGAAGGATATAAAGGTTCGATGGACGTTCTTGGGAGATTAAGGTTCAATGGACGATCTTGGAAGATTAGGGTTCGATGGACAATCTTGGGAGATTAGGGTTCAATGAACGATCTTGGGAGATTAGGATTCGATCGACGATATTGAATTTTGAAATGCAATGTCCCTTTTTTTGGGTATGAGGAAATGGGGTGTTTGATGGTCCAGTTTCAGTTATTCGGTATTTTGTGAATTTTCTATTGGTTTGCCAAACTCTCGCCGTCGAAAATTTGGTCAACCTGGATAGAGGCCTATGTTTGAACCTTTTAGAGAGCGGAAGAAACTATAACAAGAAAGAAGGCCAGAAGGTTCAAGGTGCCATGTTGAATGAGGACAAATACAATACAGTACAACTATAGAGTATGAAGAGCAGAAAAGTTGTTGAATTGGCTTGCATGAGAAAATTGCAAGAAAATTTACCGCTCCCAATCAAGATAAGAGACAAAACACAACAAAACCTAATTGCAACATTGAAGAGTATCAAATGCAAATAGAAGTACTTTAATTCTTGCTATCTATTAGCTGCTAGTTACTCCACCATGGATGAGCAGGCTGGTGCTGGGGTGATATCAGTCACCACAGGAGCACACGCATATACAAAATATCCATATCCTCGTACTTAGTAAAAGCATTCAGTATGCAAACAATTAAAAGGAGAACTGGGCTCTTGTGTTTAATTGGAAGTTGCCTTCACTATACTATGTAAATCACGGTTTGACACGTGCAAAATGAGCTAAAAGAGAGACTACCTAGGTCAAAATTCAACTATCCTCCAAATAGATTTTTTTTTTTTAAATATGGTCAACCGCCTTATTTCTTCACTAAAGTCCTTGGTTTTCCCACCTTTTTCTCAGCAACCAGACTATGAAAATCTTTGAAAACAAAAACATGCAAATAGTGTTCCCAAACCAACCATAAAATCACCACAAGGTCATTATTGGGCTTGAAGAATACAATATTTTTAACAGATTCCCATGAACACGAACATCAGAATCTTAACAGAAAATCCAAAGGCAGAATAACAGGACACAATCAAATTTCATAACAATCCAAGGGATTAGAAGAAAGTGAGAGCAATCGGCCTTGCATCGTTCGTAGTCGCAGTTTCAACAACCGGGTGTGCAAATTCGGACTACAGCTTTGCATTACTGGACCGGCTATTTTTTAGTGGTAGCAAGCAGCTGATTTTTGGCGGCGACTACAGCAGCATTGATTTCAACGGCTACTGTAGAGGCATTGATTTTGACGGTGGATGTAGCTGCATTGGTTTCGACGGCGGTTGTAGCTGCATTGATTTCGACGCATGCTGGCGAATCACGGCGTTTACTTTTTTCTGTGGCAATTTCGACGACGACTGGCAAATCACGACCTTTACATTTTGGGGGGGCATCCATTTCGACGACGGCTATGAAGGCATCTATTTCGACGGTGGCTGTGGCGGCATCTATTTCGACGGTGTCTTTGGCGGCATCCATTTCGACGGTGGTTTTAGCTGTGGTGGCTAACGATTTACGTTATGCGTTCATATAGTTGTCAAATTCCTTGACCATGTCCATTATCACAAGAATGATCTTGATGTTTAGAGTTGGTGATTAGATGGAGGATATAAGGGTTCGATGGATGATCTTGGGAGATTAGGGTTCGATGGACAATCTTGGGAGATTAGGGTTCAATGGACGATCTTGGGAGATTAGGGTTTGATCGATGATATTGAATTTTGAAATGCGGTGTTCGTTTTTTTGGGTCTGATGGGGTGTTTGATGGTCCAGTTTTAGTTATTCGGTATTTTGTGAATTTTCTATTGATTCGCTCGCAATTTAGGGTTTTTGAATTTTTAGCTGAAAAATGTCTTTTATAATGTTATTTAGATTTGTTTTTAAGAACCTACTAGAATCTGAAATTGGAGCTATGTTGTAGCTCTTCCTATATATCAAAGAGGTATATACTCTCGCCCTCGACAATTGGTCTTTTTTTTTTGGGGAGACTATTAACCATTTATTCTTTGAATGCCAGTTGACAATCAACATATGAAGGTGATCCCTACACCTACCCAGCAAAATTTTCATGGTAGAGAATGGCTAGCTGCTTTCCCTCACACAAAGGATAAGGATGGCCCAAATATTCTTTCCAAAGCCCTCCTTCTCTGTTGGCAAATTTGGGCGGTTCGGAACAATTGTGTGTTTAAAGACATTGCCCCTCATCCGGTTAGAGCCCTTAATACTACTGGTCAGATTGGACTAGACTTTTAGAAAATCAATTCCACTCCTCCTCAAAAGTCCAAAGGTGAGCTTGCCATTAAATGGAAACCACCACCGCTCGATTAGATTAAATTGAACTTTGATGGCTCAGTGTGTGGTAACCTAGCCACCACTGGTTTCATTACTCGAGACTGGAATGGTAACGTTTGGCTCGATGGAGCTAAGAATTCGGGTCAGATTTAGATAAATGTTGCTGAATGTTTAGCGCTTCATGATGGTCTCACCTATGCAATCCACAATGGTTGGCGCAAAGTTTTAGTTGAAGGAGATTCCAAACTCATTATTGACTATAACAACAACAAAGTTTCAGTTCCTTGGAGTATTCATCTCCTCGTACAAGACATAAGGCTATTAAGTTCTTACTTCTTCCAGGAAGCTAACTTCACAGCTAACGTTTTAGCTAATTTAGGCCATTCTCTGAACCCTTCCCACCTATGGGAGCAGGGGCTTCCTTTAGGTTGCTCTGCTCCGTTTTATTTTAATTTAGTTGGGCCTGCGTGCCCTCATGGCTTTCGTTTGTAAGGTTTCTATTTTTTCCATTAAAAAAAATATATTGGTTTTTAAATTTAAAAATAAAAAATAAAAATTGGGTGTGGCAATTTACAATTAACAACCTTTAATAATAATAAATTTTAGAATCAAGAAAGATAATTTGAGTTGGCTAATTGGAATCTCAAAAGTTTTTATACATTCATTGAGGTTCATTTATTATTCACAAAAGTTTTTATATATGAAATTATCAAATTTTGGATGAAGAATCAATGAAAGTGGGTTTTGTTAAAAAAAATTGAAATCTCAAAAGGGGTGTTCATGTAATTTTAGAAACCGAGCGGGGGTTTGTGAAAACACTAAAAACCTCATGGGTGTGTTTATGTAAATAACTCTTTAATGAATGATTTCATTTCTTAATATTTTCATGGGTTTTTAGGTCTAATGGTCCCTAAACTTTGACCCGATTCGCATTTTGGTCTCTTAGTTTTCAAAATCATTCTCGTGGTCCTTTAACTTTACTTTTGTTAGGATAAATAGTCATGCCGTTAATTTTGTTATATTTTTTTGTTAAATGTTAGTGCAAAATGGTATATTAGTATTATTTTTAATTTCCACCATGTGAATATTCCTTTCACCCAAAAAATAAAAACTGAAAAACTTTATTCCTATCCTCGTCATCGCAAGGAGGGTGGGTATGGTGTGGGTTGGGGGAGCGCCATCAGTTGTCGAGATGGTGGGTTAATTGGCTCGATGTTGGGTGGAGGTTGTCTATAGCTTTGTTGAAATATTCATATGGCGGAAATTAAAAATAATACAAAAAAAACCTTTTTTATCCCTGAATTTAACATAAAAAGTTAATAAAAAACGACAGCAGGACCATTTGTCATAACGAAACTAAAGTTAAAGGACTATGGGAACGATTTTGGAAATTGGGGAACCAAAATGCGAATCATATGAAAATTCATGGACCATTGAACCTAAAACCCCTATTTTCATTGTATTTCGTGAATGAACATTAATAAGCGTGTTATTATCATGTCAACTCATCATGCAACCAACTAACCACTTAATTTTTATGTTCGTGTTTGTAACATGAAATCATGTCAGCTGGTCAAAGTACAAATTTGGTACAATCTCAAAAATTAGGTAAATTACTTAAATAGTCCTCAAATTTGTACCCGGTTTACATTTTGGTCCATAAATTAAATTATTCATTCAAATGGTCCACCAACTCTTTATTAATGGGCACTTTGGTCCTACCGTTACATTTTCTGTTAAATTTAGTCATATGAGCAGCACATGCTACATTTGTGAGGGTAAATAAAACTTTTGACCTATGTATCACCCCTTTATCACCACTGTATCACATATGTATCACCACTTTATCACATATGTATCACTTTATCACATATGTATCACCACTTTATCACATATGTATAACCACTTTATCACTTATGTATCACCGCTTATCACATATTTGGAGAACATAGGACGATTATGGACGGTTTTACTCTTACATTTGATGGCAACATTAACATAATGTAACGGTTGGATCAATGGAGCGATTAATATAGAGTTGATAGATCATTTGAACGAATAATTTCATTGAGGGACCAAAATATAAATCAGGTATAAATTTGAGGACCATTTGAGTAATTTACCCCAAAAAGTTTAACAAATATAAATTGTAACTTTTGTATAAATTACTCAAATGGTCCTCAAACTTATACCTAATTTACATTTTGGTACCTCAACTAAATTATTCGTTCAAATGGTCCATGAACTCTATATTATTCGCTCTAATGGTCCTACCGTCTAATTTTCTGTTAGATTTAACCTAATTTTAGGGTAAATAATGACCAATTTGCCCTCATATTTAATGGAAATATTAACATAATGTAACGGTAGGACCAATGGAGCGAATAATATATAGTTGATGGACCATTTGAACGAATAATTTAATTGAGGGACCAAAATGTAAATCGAGTATAAATTTGAGGATCATTTGAGTAGTTTATCCTTTGTAAATAATTCAATCATCATCTGGAGAGTGCAAGAAACTATAAAAAGAAAGAAGGGTTCAAGATGCCATGTTGAATGAGGACAAATACAATTTATACAAGTCACAACCAGTAATGGGCTGAGAAGAAACAAATCTTATGAACATTGCAATACAGTTCAATTAGATTTTCCCTTATCAGCACCAAATAATTGTCCAATCCTAATTCATCTCATGAACCAATAAAGTTATCCAGGAAGATGGTCATTCTTGCTTCAAGTACCTGTCAACTGGGTTCAAATATTTATGAAATAACTCAAGTTAAAAAAGAGTTTTTAGCCTTTTTGAAGCCTCCAATATATTCTCTGTGGGCAAAAGCACCAACTCTGATGTACTCTTCACCTCCAGGACCAAATCCCTTTCCTGATATGGTCACTATGTCTGTCTTTTCAAGAATTTCATTGAATACATCCCAAGAACTCAACCCTGGAAAATGTACCCATATATAAGGTGCATTTTTGCCACCATACACCTTCAACCCAAGTGATCTGAATGTGTCCACAATTATTTTTGCATTTTCCTTGTAGTAGTCAACCACTGTGGTTATGGCCTGAAAATGTAAAAAGCACAACTTACAAACAGTTAAAATTTGAAACTGCATTGGATTTTAACTTACTAGAGAATTAATGCATGCTTGGAAAAGAAATGGGGTGTAAATTATAACCTGGTAACCTTCTGCAGAAAGGCATGCCAACCCTCCGGCCTGGGCAATATTTGATGCACCATTGAAGCAGGTGCACACTATGCGGTTATAGTCCTTTATGACAGGAAATCCATTTGCATACAACAACTCATCAGGGACAACCGTCCATCCGAGGCGGACCCCTGTGAACCCAGCAAATTTGGAGAAGGATGAAACTTCAATTGCAACCTGCACACAAAATTGGCCAAAACAACTTCCAGTGAGAATCCCTTTTGTATGTCAAGTTTAACAAGAAGGTTTTGTATTGTTAAGCACAAAATGATATATGGTGGTGAGGAGAACTAGTGAGAAACCTCTCTGGCCCCAGGAATTTCATAAATCGATCTCGGGCTGTCATCAGATATATAAGCAGCATAGGAGGAGTCATAAACTATTATTGATCCGTTTGCTTTTGCAAACTCCCACCAGTTGCTTTAGTTGCTGCTGTGATGCAGCATTGCCAGTTCGATTGTTTGGAGAGCAGAAAAATATGATATCCGCCCTAGAAGCAATTGATAGATCAGGAAAAAAATTATTCTCAGGCCTGCAGTTCAGGTACACAATGTTCTTATACTTCCCAGTTTCCTCTTGAAACCTACCAGCTCGACCGGCAATGACAGTAGAATCTATAATATATATGCCTGTCCCAAAACCCAATAAATCAATAAGGTTCCTAGCAAAAAAATTCAATGGGAAAAATAATGGATAATTTAGTATTCCAAGACGTTTATAAACATCAGCTATAACCTTGTTTCTGTAGGCACAAGAGCCAATCCATAGTTGCAATGGAAAAAGGAAAATTAATATTGAGAGTGAGATGACACTGATTATTTTCCTCATGTCTCATCCTAATTTAGAATTAAAGAAAGACATATTTGATTTTATTTATATTTAATGGAAATGAAGGGTCTTGCACAGCTACAGTCACATTGGATCCCAGAAGCATCTGCTTGGGGGAAAAGTCATAATTCTTTGTCATGGTGATGTTAGTACATATGTGAGGTTTTTAGATCATAGTATCAATTCTGTCCAATACCATTTTAAGTTCAAATTTGTTGCAAGTTTATGGTTTCATGCTCTTTATTGCAGGAGGTTCTGTTAGTTGGGGTCCGTACTAACTTGCAGTATTGGGCGTTTTCACTATAGTCATTCAAAACGTTGTTCTTTTTTGTGATTTATGAAGACGGTTGTTCTTTTTTGTGAATTATACCAAGAAAAATGAGATCGTTCAATCATTCAAAACGTTGCAAGTTTTTAAACAGCTGATGTGAGAGAGAGAGAGAGAGAGAGAGAGAGAGAGAGAGAGAGAGAGAGAGAGAGAGACGCAGAAAAAGACATTTACGCGGGAACAAAATAATATACAATCTCAAACATCCAAATGAAAAACAACAAAGCCTCAATCATCCATGAACCCCAAATCCTGATTCTGAAAAACCAATAGCTTCTCCACAGCTGGTGTTTCTTCCTCTGTTATAAATACTATCAGAAATGGGCTGTTTAGGGTGCTACCTTTTAATTTTGTTTTGTATTATTCTTACTTGCTTTCCGTATAAAATAATTATACATAGTTAAATATGAGTTTGGTTACAGGAAAATAAAATGTTTTTTATTATTTTAAAAAACGTATAGCCGGGCGGCTATACTGTTTTTAAAACGTGGCACATGGGTCCTCTTTATTTTTTATAAATAGTTAGCCGACCGGCTATACTCGGTTTTTTTTTTTTTTTTTTAAAAGAGTATCGCCGAGCTACTATACTATGTTTTTAATTATAAAAATATAGTATGGCCGCGTGGATATATTTTTTAGACACGTGCGCTAGGTGCCACGTTGGTTTTTTATCTATAAAAACAGTATAACAGTGAAAAAGTGGAAAAGTGGTTTTGCATAATGCTTGTGATTTGATTTTACATGAGATAATGACATCTTTTAGGTCCTACTAATTTGAGTAATATACTTAATTAATCAAATGGTAATCAATCAGTGTGTGTGTGCAAAAGTCAATTTGATGATGCCATTCCAAATTCATGAGCTTATAAACCACTAATTACAAATACATTACTATCTTGACCCACAAGCTCAAAAGTCACACATAGGCTATAGGCCTCAATCTCCTAGTTCTTCTTAGAAGTGACTCAGAGATTGTCAGAATAATTTTAGACTTAATTATTGATATAGTCTTATAGATATGACTTTAAAATTTCCTTTCATTTTCAGTCTCATTTCACCCTGTAACATTCAATTTATCTTATTTAATCCTCCAAACTTGAATTTAGTGTTTCATTTTACATTAACTCTTGTTGAAAAATCTAATAAATATTCCGACATGACACGAGTATAGTCCGAAGCATATCAATAATTAAGCTATAGATGTTACTTGTTTGACGAACAAGAACAAAAGGTGGAGGATCAAAATGAGATTTTCTCACAATATATGATAAGGCCTAGTCATTGGGTCTCACATTGGGGGCAGATAAGTATGCATTATGCCTATATCAACATCATTATGTATGTAGGCTGGCTTTGAAAAACCACATTAACTCGTTCGTTTTCTTGAAAGTCTTCATTGAACCAATTTTGGGCCACTGACAAAACAAAATTAAATGTGTAATGAGTATGCTTAAGTGCATCAAAATAAATTATAATGATAATCTAAACAGATAAAAAAACAATTGCTGTCATAATAATACAAACTGGGCCTGGAATTTGGACTGAAACCAATAGATCCAACCCATTAAAAAGCCTTAAGCTAAAGGCATGACTTAGCCCAAACATACACTTTTTCAGAACAATTTTTTATTTATGCACAACCCATTTTACTGAAAGCAGCTACAAATGTCATGAGCCTGAGCTCTATCTAACTTTCTGGTTCAACGCCCCAACTTCTCCAGTTTCTTCTGTTTCAGCTGAACAAGCCATTTGACTCTGAGCATTGCTTGGATGGACTTTCTTCATCACCCGAAACAAACAACCACTGGGCTGACGAATTTCAGATTCAGCTCTGCCCAGCTTGGCTCTTTCTTCTTCTTGCTCCATCTTCAGCTTCTTCTTGTGGAGGCCTCTGAGCACATATGCTTCAGCAAAACCATAACCTACCGTCGACATGGCCTAAAATATATAGGTTTTTTTGGTGTTCAAGTGAAGGAAGAAATGGGGTTTTTTCTAATTTGATGTGGTTTGAGGCTTGGGAAGCATTTGGATTTTCAGAGGGTGATGAGTGGTATTTATAAAGGTTTGGGTTGGCTTGGGGAGCAAGGAGACACGCTTTGGTTATGGCGGAAGGAAGCTAACGCGATGTGACGAATATTGACCGTTTAGGTTTCTTTTTCGGTTGAAAGTTGAATTTTATCTGTTTGTTTGGTGAGGCCTTTGGAGTTTGAGGAGGCAAAGAAGAAATTCGCTTCTGGGTGGCAGAGGTATGACTTAGCACAAAAAAGTATAGCCGCACGGCTATACTATATTTTTATTTTTTTTAAACGTAGTATATTTTTTTAAAAAACCCCCTAGTATAGCCGCCCGGCTATACGTTTTTTAATTATATAATAAAAAACCTTTTATTTTCCCGTAAACCCAGGGCAAATTTGTATAACAGAAAATAGAAAGCAACCAAATGATGAAGAATAAGATTATAAGATGCACATCAGAAAACTTAAAACAAAAACAGAAACAAAACAAAACAAAAGAAAGAATCAAGAATAAGATTGCAAAACTTCAATTCAGCTTAAGGAATGCTTTAATTAATAAACTGGGTGTGTACAGAACGACTCGCAGTCCTCCACATATCGCCATAATAAGAAAAGATGGTAAAAAACAGTTAACAAAAAGAACAATTAAAAAAACATGCTAGGGATACCAGCAAATACAAGTGTAACATTGCTGAGTATATCAAACACAAATAATCCAACTTTAACAAACAAAAGTTTAGTACTTTAATTCAAGTTATCTACTAGCTGCTAGTTCCTCCACCATGGGCATGCTGCGGTAATCTAGGAACTGGAGTTGGCCACCATGGGAGCTCAACTGGCCAATAGTCACCATTACCAACTGGACACCGTCTAACTATCCTAGACCACTTTTTTGTATGAATGTTGCACTTGATAATATCTCCATCCACACGCAGGTACAAAATATCCTTATTATTTGGGTCAAAAGCCTGCATTTCGCACGTAAATGGACCATCCAGATACATTTTTGGGTCCAAGTGATATACCCTGTGGTTAGTTAAACACAATCTGCCAGCAGCGCCATCGACCATCCGATCATGATCTTGTTCTTTCAACTCCCAAACATACAGAGTAGTGGTAGCCGCCTTAAAGTCACACATCCGCACACATCCTCCGAACATACCTAGGTACTCAACTACAAAACGTCCATTTAGAGGCTCCTCAAATACAGTAAAATGAAGTTTATGATCAATAACGCCATCACCATTACCGCTACTACTACTACTAGTTGTCGTGTTATTGTCGTTGAAGGGACCCAAACCAACAAAAAGAAGGTCTTCGTCACTTGTCCAATATAACATCCCATTGTATGCAAAGGATATATCTTCAAGGTCATCAAAATCAAAGTATCGTGGGGAAGCCACAACTGATTCTCTCCATTCACCAGTCTCAGAAGAGAAGATCTCCACGCTTAATTTTAAGGAATCACATTTTTCATCATTTGCAGATTCATCAGGAGGAAGAATTCTCACAACGTTGCACACACACTTAGCATTAAGCTGGACGTTATGCCCTTTCCAATCTTCTTTCTTAGAATTATAGTAGGGAATATCACAGATGAATCCCACTAGTACCCAATCGTGGCATCGACCTGGGGTGGGAGGAAGAGCAACCCATTGCATGGTGTATGCATTGCAGATGTAGTAATTGCGTTGATAATCCTCAGTTGCGCAGCACAAAACTAAGTCATTATACGTTGCTACCACAACTGGCTTTTTTCTCAAAGAGTGGAAACTCATTATTTGTTTGAACACTGGGGTTAGTAGCTTGGATGACCATGGCATTTTAGGAGGGAATTCCTCTCCTTTTTGACTTATTAGAGTGCACATCTTTGGAGTTTTCCTATAACCTTGGATATGCACAAAGCGGCCGATAAAATAAGGATCTGAGATGAGTGTGCGCCAACGCTTGGACACACACTGGCATTGAAACACAAATTTACTTGATGGAAGTCGGCAAAGGATTTCAACCAATGCCGTGTCAGGGAGATCATCAATTGATGATGGTCTTCTTTCTGCTGGTGATGATCTCTTTGATCTTTTTAACTGACTAGAGGTTGGCAATCCAAGAGATGACTGGGATCTCTTCCTTCCTTTGGTAGGAGTATCACAATTAATCAATCTGAGCCATGCAATATATATTATACACATAATGTATGCCCTCTAAAAAAATGCTGTGTGGAATTGACATATTAAGGGAAAAAAAATAAAATCAAACAGTCATGTTTAACCTTGTTACTAGATATGGCGATGATGTTAGCTCATCAAGAGCCAAGTACCAAGGGATATAGGAAGGTACAATGATTAACATGGTTTTCTTTCTTGATGCATCCTTGTTCACTAAAGTGATATACTATTTTCTCATCCTCTTCTGTTTTCAAAAGGTTTTAGCTGTTTTTTCAACAAAATTAAAGCTACACCAAAAATACAACTGTGTTCAACAACTAGCTTCCGACAAAAAACCTAAATCTAAATGTTGGAAACCTGGGTCTGAAGAATTTTATAAATAAATGAGGCATCGATCAATATGAATGCTCCTAAAAATAATTATCCCTAGAAGCCATAGAAAACTGATAATTCTAATCTGTTTTCAATTCTAGGAATATAAATTGTGTAATTAGAAAGAAACCTGCATTGAATGTCCTCCTCAAATTGCTTCTGCTTAAGAAATCCAGATGCAAGCTTCATGGAAGCCCCGCCGCATTCAATTTCCTGCTCAGAGCTCATAAGAGTATTGGAGGACAATGTTCTGTTCTTGTTGCTCAACTCTGATATCTTTGCAGAGCCAGCAACACGTTTGGCATCACGAGATGTCTGAATTCCTGCAAGATTAATTTATCATCATAAAACAAGTGTCTAATTACATTGGCCATCAAAATTTCAAAGTTTATGCATACATACCATGGCCATAACAATTAAAGCATCATCAGTCTAAGGAAAAAGCTCTTACTTTACTTTGTACATATGATTTTCAAGAGCAGCAGGAACTCACGTGATTATCAATAGCAGCAATAAACATATTAGTTCCAAAGACTCTTGCTTTCTGACCATAACTAGCTAATTTCCAATAAGACCCATTAACATATGATCATTCTATCATGTCAACCACTAACTCTAACCACAAAATTACATAACTGTCATGAAACTAGATTCGAAAAAGGGATCTAAATTCCACAAATTAGAGAAATTAAAAAGTTCCTTACCATAGTCGGCAATTCTGGTCCGATTGAAGCTTGTGCAATCATTAAGGGTCGGTTTCAAGCATTGGCCGGCGATGGGGGCCGGCTCAGGAGGAGTTGACTGCTCGGCCCAGAATTCATTGAGGAGGGGGTTTTCCGATTCACCCATAAGAAAAGAAATAAAGAAAAAAATACTGAGGGAGATAAAATTGAGTTTGAAAAAAAAAAAGAACATGCTGGAGTTTCTCGCGGCTGGAAGGAGCTTTTATAGTGGAGGAGGTGCTGTTGGCTCCTTCTGTTTTGTGTTTCCTTTTGGGTTTGGGAAACTGCAATTTTGCTCCCAGGATCGTTTCCCAAAATTGTAGCAGCTCAAAAGGCCCTTTTTCTTTGTGTTTCTCTAGGCTGGTGCATGCATTTGCCTCTGTTCAAACTAAACTATATATTTTGTTGTGTTCTATTAAAGAATCATGACTTGCTTTGGATTTGGCTGTCTACTAGTTCTGCACTAGTTTTTAAAATAATTTTTATGTAGTTTGTGTCCTTAATTTTCCCAAAAAATAATTTTGGGGCTCAATTCTCAACTGCTAGGAGGCAAAAACAACAGTTTGCTCATAATTTTAACAAGGATAAATTAATAGCAACACTAGACGCTACTTTGTTTACCTTTAGTTTTCTAATAGTCATTGTATTCCAGCAGCGCAATTCTCTTTCTCAAGTTTCTCCCCTCATCTTATTTAATGGGGTATAAATTAGGACTGAGGCATTTGGGTATTAATTGTGCTAAAGTATTTTAGACATTATTCGTTGTTACTAATATGATTTGAATATTAATTAGGGTTATTAATAAATTTGGATATAAATGAATAAGGTTTGGTTTGATGTGATCAATTTTTTAATGCAAAATTGGCATGGAAACCAATCTAAAACGTTGATGTTTGATTTTCGAACCTAGGTTGACTTTTTATTTTTTTTATCAACACAGTTTTTTAAGTTGGTTTGGTTTGGTTCACAGGTTCAAATGCCCACCTCTACAAGAAACTGGGCTAAAACAAACTTACAAATAAGCAATAGATTGAAAGATACTGAAAATAGAAAAATAACTAAAAGCACAAAAAATAAAGAAAACAACACTTTCCTCTTATTTTGCGAATGAACATTGACAACATTAATAAGCATGTTATCTTGTGAACTCGTTATGGACGGGACCGATCTCAAATACCATTTTCTTTACGCGTTCTTGTTCATGTTAGAAAGGCAGAGTACAAATTCAAAAGGTTTAGCAAATATGAAACTGAAACATTTGTAAATAATTTAATCATCATTTTGGAAAGCATAAGAAACTATAACAAGAAAGAAGGCCAGAAGGTTCAAGGTGCCATGTTGAATGAGGACAAATACAATACAGTACAACTATAGAGTATCAGGGTATGAAGAGCAGAAAGGTTGTTGAATTGGCTTGCATGAGAAAACTGCAGTAAAATTTACCGCTCCCAATCAAGATAAGAGACAAAACACAACAAAATCCAATTGCAACATTGAAGAGAATATCAAATGCAAATAGAAGTACTTTAATTCTTGCTATCTATTAGCTGCTAGTTTCTCCACCATGGATGGGCAGGCTGCTGCGGTGGTGTCAGCCACCACAGGAGCACATGCAGATACAAAATATCCATATCCTACTTGGTAAAAGCATTCAGTATGCAAAGAATTAGAAGGAAAACTCAGCTCTTATGTTCAATTGGAAGTTGCCTTCATTATTACTATGTATATGTCGTCCAACGCATATACAAAATATTCATATCCGTCGTCCAACGCATATACAAAATATTCATATCCTACTTAGTAAAAGCATTCAGTATGCAAACAATTAAAAGGACAACTCGGCTATTATGTTCAATTGGAAGTTGCCTTCACTATACTATGCATATGTCGTCCAGGCTAGTGCTACCTGAGATAAAACAAACAAAAAGCAATATTAAAATCAAAATAAACAAATTACATGGAAATAAAAGTATGATGAGGACATCTTTGTCAAACCCATCAGGGCATACAAATGAAAGAGATGGAAGAGGAAATCATTAATTCGGTCTTCTAATCCTGTAATTTTGGAGAATTAGATGATTCATGCAATTAGTTCCTACCTTGTTTATTTGAAATTGTTTTCACTTTCAAGTTTTGTTTTCACTTTTGTTGCTCATCCCTCCTATCCTCCCCTCTCATACTCCCTCTCAATCCCATCTTCCCTCTCATTCTTGCTTCCATTCTCCCTTTTTTCCTCTATCCTCTAGCACAAAAAATGAAAACTAAAACTGAAATGGTTATCATACGGGCCCTTAGAAAACAGGGTAGGAACTAATTGCATGAATCATCTAATGCTCCAAAATTACAGGATTGGAAGACCGAATTAATGATTTCCTCTTCCATCTCTTTCGTTTGTATGCCCTAATGGGTTTGACAAAGATGTCCTCATCATACTTTCATTTGCATGTAATTTGTTTATTTTAATTTTAATATTGCTTTTTGTTTGTTTTATCTCAGGTAGCAGCAGCCTGGAGGACATATGCATAGTATAGTGAAGGCAACTTCCAATTGAACATAATAGCTGAGTTGTCCTTTTAATTGTTTGCATACTGAATGCTTTTACTAAGTAGGATATTGATATTTTGTATCTGCATCGAACGACGTATGCATGCTAAATGCTTTTACTAACGGGCCCTAAGTTTTTCAGATTTCAGTAGGATTTCTAGTTTCCTAATTTATTTGGATTAGGATTTCTTTCCTAAAATAAGTATTAATTTCCTTTCAATTTAGGGTTATATTGTTGTAACCCCTTCGTAATTCATTAGAGGAGACTTTGAGTTATTGAGGGGTGTATTCAATTCATATAATACCTTCTGTAGACCTTTTTAAGTGAGCGACTTTCATAAACTTCACATATTTTTAATGACCTTTAAGTGACATACTTTCATAGAGTTTTATATAGATTTTCATAAGCAGGAATCTATAATCTCACAAGCACAAAACAAAACCACCCTCGATAATAGATAAAAATCTAATAGACCCACAAACAACAGAAAAAGAATCCAATAACCCATCTGGCTTTTATTTATAAGATTCTGTATTTCTTATACTACAACACAAAACATGACAATGAATTCATGGGCAGGATCTTCACTCCAACTAGAAATTGGAAGAGATAATTCATGGGCAAGTTTCATCCTTGTTATCATAATCCATTTCATTAAAAAAGAATAATAATAAAAAACTTGCGAATCTGTAACGATGATGCTTATGCCTTTATTTAGATATTGTGTTGAGATTTTATTTTTTTGAACCACAACCAAACTTGCATGGTACATAACAAATACCTATCAAAACCAGAGTACTTGGCCCCCACAAAAGTCACCATATCATACTTGTCTCAATTCTATATGAATTACGCATATTTATGTCAGAAGCTGACCATGGCAAACAACTAAAATGACACTCGAACATCAAGCAATGCCATCAGTTGAGAAATGAACTCTGGGTAGCCTAGCCACGTTTTGTGCTGAGATTGACGAGGAATCAATTTCAAAACAAAAGAATTCAAATATAGAAAGAAATAACAAAAAGGAAAAGAGAGACAGAGATAAGTAGCAATTCTAACACACAGGAAAAATTATATGAAACTCATCCTTAGCGACTTCTGGGCCGCATTCAAGAGCTTTCATGTGAAACAGTATGTTCAAAAGCTCTCTTAGACATTTGGCCCGCTAAAAAGGAATCAATTTCTAATTTGTCCAGATTTCAGTAGGATTTCTATTTTTCCAGATTTTTAGTTTCCAAATTTATTTGGATTGGGTGAGAAGCTATTGAAAAAGCACAGAAGCGAAAGAGGAAAGTGCTCTTTATATTTCCTAGATTTCTCTTCTTAATGAATTTCACAAGACCAAGCTTCAGTATTTATATAACAGCTAATCATATAACAGTAAACCTACCTAGCTCGCTAACTCCAAGACTGATTAACAACCAAGCACAAGCATTAAGTTCCTTTTCACTTAGGGCTCTTTATTATACCAAACGCACAGGAAAAATTATATGAAACTCACCCTTAGCGACTTCTGGGCTGTATTCAAGAGCTTTCATGTGGCACAGTATGTTCAAAAGCTCCCCTAGACATTTGGGCAGCTATAAAGGAATTTGTAATATTCATTATCTGCCAATTTTGGAGAAGGATATGTTTCCTGAAATTAGTTCCTAACCTGTTTTCTAATTTTTCCAAATTTCAGTAGGATTTCTAACTTCTTAATGAATCTTAGGAGACTAAGCTTCAGTATTTATAATTAGCTTTACAGCTAATCATATAACAGTAAGCCTACCTAACTGGCTGACTCCAAGACAGATTAACAACCAAGCACAAGTATTAAGTTCCTTTTCACTCTAGGCTCTTTATTATGCCAAATACATATTTTTTTAAAAACCCATTATCATAGCTAAGAGCACTATGTTTAAGATACATACTGTATCATTTATCATGGAAGCTCCTTAACATACCATCCAATTTGTCTGAAAATTCATCAATCCGACCATCAATTTGAGTTATTTTACTCTCAATATCAAACACCTTTCCTTGCAGAGCCTTTATCTTTGATTCTCGAATAATGTTGGCCAACAAATCTAGACGGTCATGTCGGAAATGATCGAACTTGGGTCTGTACTCAGAACGTTCGGATTTCACAAAACCCTAGTAATAAAATGGGGTTAAAATCCTACAAATTCTTAATTAAAATTTCCCAAAAAAAATTCAAATCTTACATGTTGTTCAAGTTCTCTGTCAAAATCAAAGTGTGTCAAATCCCCAAAGTGACCATTACTGATGACCTTTCTCAGACTTGATTAGCTAGCTATGACGAAAGTGTCATCCGTCTTCCATGTCATGGCTCCCAAATTGCCATTAGAGACAACAACATAGAGGCTTCGGACTAAGCTAGTGACACGGCTGGATGCTCTGCGAGTCTCGGCTTTACGTGCTTTGCGTAATCGTAGTTCGTTCAACTTGTCAGACATGTCAACGAGATTAGGCATCTTGGGGATCATGTTATCAATAGCATCGTTGAATGCGCATTGTAGCGTTTCCACTGCTGTGTCAAAAACAACTTCCACTTCAACAAAATGCTTTTTATACTCAACCATCAGCTTTATAGATTCAGGAACCAGCTCTATACGAACAGGGCTCTACAGTCGCCGTTGAAATCGATGCCGTTATAGCTGCCGCTAAAAACCGGGCTGCTACGGCAAGGCTGTTTGATACTGCTAAAAAACAAGCGATCCACAATGCAAAGCTGTACTCCACATTTGCTCATTCGGTTGTTGAAACTACGGCTACAAACTATGCAAGGGTTGCTCTCGCTGAAAAACTGTCTATTGGCGGTCGTATAAAGCTGGCTCCTGAATCTGTAAAGCTAATGGCTAACTATAAAAAGCATTTTGTTTAAATGAAGTTGTTTTTGACGCAGCAGTGGAAACGCTACAACGTGGATTCAACGATGCTATTGATAACATGATCCCAAGGTGCCTAATCTCGTTAACATGTCTAACAAGTTGAACGATCTACGATTACGCAAAGCACGTAAAGCCGAGACTCGCAGAGCATCCAGCCGTGTCACTAGCTTAACTCGAAGTCTCTATGTTGTTGTCTCTAATAGCAATTTGGGAGCCATGACATGGAAGACGGATGACACTTTCGTCATAGCTAGCTAATCAAGTCTGAAAAATGTCATCAGTAATGGTCACTTTGGGAATTTGACACACTTTAATTTTGACAGAGAACTTGAACAACATGTAAGATTCGAATTTTTTTTGAGAAATTTTAATTAAGAATTTGTAGGATTTTAACCCCATTTTATTACTAGGGTTTTGTGAAATCCGAATATGCTAAGTACAGACCCAAGTTCAATCATTTCTGACGTGACCGTCCAGATTTGTTGGCAACATTGTTCGAGAATCAAAGATATAGGCTGTGTAAGCAAAGGTGTTTGATATTGAGAGTAAAATAACTAAAACAGAAAGGGTCTCATACACTACTATCATCTTGCAAAACCTGAAAATCCACAAAATGAAATTGATCACAATCTCAGCTAAAAACATCAAATGAACACATTGTACTCCATCGTTAAACCCAATAAAAAGGCCACATAATGCATAACCGCTATTTCTTAATATGGGCTCTCCATATACATATATTTCACAAATTTAAGCAAGAGAAAAGAACTGTAAATCTGTTTGAAACTGAAAAGAAAAGAAAACAAATTATCATCCCTGCATATAAGAATAAGAAAAGAAATAGTGCAACAAAAATATGGAAAAATATTTAATCCCATAAGCATAAACTCAATTTAGTTTACCAAAATTAATGCATGCATACATTATTTTGGAGCAAAGATGTCTTGAATATTGATTTTCTTTTCTAAAGAGAAACGATATATTGAAAAGGTGGATAAGGCATCCGCAACCAAACAGACAAAACACAGAAACAACCCAAAGAGGCCAAAAGAAAGAAAAAAGAAAGAAGCGTCATCAACAATTATCATTTATGAACAGAGATTGCAAAAAATCAAACTTGTTTTCTATTTTTTCTAAGCAAATCAGTTGAAAATAAAATATCAGAAGCAGGATTGGTCCCAGAGCACCAATAGACTTGAAAATCAAATATGAAAAGCAACATTGGTCCCTGAGCACTCTTTTATGCGTCAGTTTTTGGTTGATTAGTTCATTAGCTTTAACATATCAACTTTTGGTCAAGACTTACTACTTGGCTTTTTTAACATCATTCATTATAATTGATTAATGAATTAATACAATTGCTTTTATGAATTTTCACATCATTCACACATATCAAAAGCAACAATCAAAGGCTGAGATAGCTCGAATACCTCAGTTGCAATGAATCAAAAAGAAAAACATAGAAAATAAACTATGCAAGCAATAAAATCCTAGAAAGACTGTGCCTAAACAAATTATACTAATATAATCAATAACAATTTTCCATTTTTTCCTGTAAAGTAAAAAACAGAGAACTTCAAAAACTCATCTGAGAGTTCTCATTTATAATCTCGACCCTCAATTAATCAAATATATATATGCAGAGTCATCCTGAACAAATCGTGTTGCCCATCAAATCATCTGAGAATGAAACGAAAACCCTAACCCTAGAAAATTGATGTTTGTTGAACATGGCTTTCTGCTTATGTTTTATTTTACAACAAACAAAAGAAAACCATGTCCAAGATATTGTAATCACCAACATGCTCAGATATTGTAATCATCTAAGCCTATCAATCCAACAACAAATTAACAACCCTTTACAGCAGCAAGATCATTACAAATGGTTGAAATTGGCATGCTTACTTTCCCACAACAACAATATTGACTACAACAGATCATCACAGCAGCACAATCAATTTGGTCAAGGAATCAAAGGATTCGACAGTATGCTCAGAAACCCATCAGCAAATCATTAATCCGTTAAACTGGTAGATCGTAAAAAATAAATAAATAAAGCATTAGGGATTACCTAAGAACCTGAAATCAAAATAACCAAATAAATGAACCCAAATTTGTAAAAAATAAATAAAAAATACCCTAAAGATAGAACATGGCTCACACCCACGCTCTACTAAGGACGAAAAATCTCCCAGCCAACAATCAAATTCATGAAATGAAGACCAAAAGATCTGTTAAAAAGTTGACGGGATGCATACCTGAAGACAAAGGATGCAAAAATTCGCAAGCAAGAAAGATGGAAGTCTGAGTGGAAGGCTGTAGAAAGGATGAGAAATCTCCCAACCACAAATCTGTGAGACGAAGACTAAAAGTGCGGCTGGATTTGCACCGCACCTCCCAAACAAAAATCGACGGCCCCCCACGCATGTCTAACAATGAATGCAGATCTTCCATGGTTGCCCCCCAACCAGCTGGTTCAAAACGGACTGAAAATGGGGACTTCTCTGAGCGGACGAAACCCTCTCAACGAAGGGGAAGGGGCAAAAACGGGAACAGAAGAAGCTGTTTAGTCGAGGGCAGTTTCGTCAATTTACTGTTATGGGAAAAAAAAACAAAATGAAAACAACAGTAAAATGAGGGGCATTTCCGTCATTATACTGTGCTTAGCTACAGTGTTTAGTTGCATTGGGTTTTAGTATATACAAGGTCAAGAAGAATGAACTGGAAAAAGCCACCACAAATATAACATCTTCTTTCATACAACATATAGCTTTTGTTTAGCCAGAGAATATATTCTTAACCAACTAGGCTCAGAGTGCTTCAAAGGCAAGATTGGGGACTAACCAAATGCAAGATATGCTTCCTAGAAACCTTTTCCCCATTTTCTAAACCCAAAGTCACTCTCTACTGCATTGTTAGTCTGTTTACATCGTGGGGCAAGCACATCAAAGAAAAGACTGGATCTTTTAATGGAGAGGGCTGAAATGAGGCCCCAAAACTATGGTTCTGAAACTATTTACCCCCATACAATGCAACAGGATATCCAAGGGGCCACCATTTGAAGTTTGATATAATTGCCCAGTAGGAAATAACAATCCAAATCATGCAGAAAAATTTCAATATCAAGGAATATGAAAAGAAAATGAAAAAATCGAATGCTTTGTTTCTGAAAGTAAAAAATGGTCATAAGTTTTTAAACTTACGAAAACCACTCATCTGTTATCTATCCAACCAATTTAAGAAGAG
>NC_047650.1:38181554-38284994 GCF_902201215.1 Prunus dulcis | reverse complement strand
ATTTATTTCCTCTATAGGTCATTGAGGGGTTTGAAGATCTGCTTGAATTTGGGGGGTGGCATTTTTGTCAAACGGGACCTGCTGGATCAGCTGAGACTTGAACTGATCAGAACACCTGGTGGTTTGTGGCGCCCATATGTTCCAGTCATTTGGGTACATCTAGGAGACGGTGGGTTCTCTGATCTTTCTAGTTATAAAACTCAAATTATTGATGGACATGCCACTGTCATGTAAACCCTATAATAATGTAGGTTTGTAAAACAGTTTTTATAAGATGTTGCTTTAGCCACACGGTATTGTGATTTTCATGCATTCGAGGATTCTCATCTTACTACAAGATTAAAAGGCGAGCAATGTGGAAAACAATCAAATTCAAACCTTCCATCTCAAAAACAAAAAGGAAAAAGAAATAAAGAAAGAAATGCAATAAAGAGAAGGGAAGGGGATTAAAACAGGTCCCATCCCATCTCCAAAATTGTAGACAGACAGACAAAGACTTGATGCCGGATTAATTCAATCAAAGCTTCAATCTAAATCTACAATTATTAGCTTTAATGCTAATCAAGTTATTAGCAGTTAAGCTATCCACCACCAACAAGCATTCCCCCAAGATCCTTACCTTCCTGAGCTTTAATGTCCCGAGTTGGATTGCTACGGGTGCATCAACCTTAAGATCCAAGGGGATGCGTCCGGTTTGTTGTTGCTGTTGCAGTGCATTCATCAAAGTGTTTCCGTACTGCGTTTGGCCGGTCAAGGCCACGTTGAGTAGTGTTTTGTTCTGGTGACCTTGGTAAAACTTTGGTAGTGTCCCTTGGCAAAGCTTCATGTTTGTATACCACACGCTCAACTGGACACTTTGCTCGTAGTGAATTCCGATCTTTTTATTTGGGTTATTGGCTGTTATCTTCACGTCAAATTTAGCATATAGAGTAAGGTCCAAATTGAGCCTTAGATCGCTTATTTTCAAGCTATCAACCGAGTAATTTGGAAGTTTTGGATGGAAGATAAGGTAGAGAAGGCCAGCAGTGGCTCCTATTATGATGAATACAAAGACAAGGATGCCTATTGTGCAATACATGCACCTGCTCCAACAAGTACGTGAACATGTGCTTGTGCTTCTCTTTAAATTTGTTGGTGGCTTCTTCGCATGGATATTAACCGGAAGGCTACTACGTGCTTGTATTTGTAAAGGGTGATGCTCCTGCTGATCAATCTCCTCTTTCTGATCTTTATCAAACTTTTCTTTCTCTGTTGTTGTTGTTGTTGTTACTGATGAACTGTGCCGGTGTCCCTGTGGCTGTGGCACTGCCGGAGGCACAGACACGGTGGTGGGTGGTGCTTCCACATCCCCAGCAGGATGAACTCTCTGATGATCACCCATCTCTCTCTGTTATTTTAAATAGCTCTCACTCACAACTAACTGCGATCATGGATGATATTGATAGTAGTCCAGATAGATAGAGTAACTGAGAAAGCATTCTTAGTAACTCATAGATATAAATAGAGATTTTGAAGTTTGAATTAACACTAGCAGGCAAGCCCGCGCGATGCTGCGGGTTTTGAAATTGTGTAGACAAAGTTAGACTGTTTATATATATAATGGGATTTAATTTATAATATTATAAAGGAGTGTAAGTTGGAAAAAAGTATGTAATAACATATTTTACAGGCTACTTGTTATGTTAAAGCACTACACTTGTTTTTATATACATTGAGATGTTTATAGTAGGAAGTAGACATCAAAATAGCAAAATTTGGATAGTTTTGTACAGCATGCTATTTAATTGGGCGAGCTTTGTTTTGCACTTTCTTCATGATTTTTTTTTCTCTTTGATGGAGGTCTTGACCCTGTTATAAAAAAAAGTGAGAAAATAGTAAATGTTAATATTGATGAATGGGGAAAATTGACTTAGGACAATAATCATAAACATTTAATTATGTATAAACAGGAATAATATAATTTATCAATTTAATAAGAAAGTTATAAATAGTTTTCCAATCTAGGAAATACAAAGTTACAAAATTAAGAGAACTAATGAGCAAGCTGTAGATGGTTTTCTAATTGAAGTAATACAAAGTAAACATATTTTAAATTTTGTGTTTATCTAAAGGAAAAGTTGAAGAGAGGCAAAATAATTATGGTTGAATAATTTGAAGAAAAATTGGAAAAAAGGGTGTAAATATAATGTTTAGGTTTTTAATTCTCTTATGTATTAGGAATATATGACTTTTTTGCTGTTATTTAGAGCAAAAATTATTTAAGGGTTTGACATTTCTGTTAAAAAAGGGCAGAACCTACTTTGAAAAATGGACATTTTCCCAAAAAATTTACCTGTAAATATGACAATTTAATAGTATTTCCAAACATTCAGCATGCAAAAATTTGATTTATTGTTAATCCAATAGTGGTTGGTTTTTTGACCTATATAATAAGTAGAGAGAATCTTATAATATATTAAAACAAAGCATCAATCAGAACATGATAGAAGGTATGAATAATCGAATATTATGGATGTAAAATGTATTTAAATGAGATGAGTGAAT
This sequence comes from Prunus dulcis, assembly GCF_902201215.1. NCBI lineage: Eukaryota > Viridiplantae > Streptophyta > Magnoliopsida > Rosales > Rosaceae > Prunus > Prunus dulcis. The sequence goes on along the minus strand of NC_047650.1, from coordinate 38,282,450 downwards.
TAGAGAATACAAACTCTATTTTTGGGGTAGAAGTGCTGGTTGGCAAATTCTCCATGCTTGATTTTTTCTTTAAGCCAATGATTGGTAAATCAGAATCTGATATAATTTCCTCCATGCTTTTTGTTGTGACCATTTTTTCAGATTCGGTTTTGGTTTGAACATGACTTAAAGAAATGCTAGATGGAAAAGAAAGAAATATATTGGTAAATGTTAGAATATGTGTAAATATTGATATAAAGGAATTAATTATTATATCAATTCTAACCTTTTTGGTTTTTTTGATGGACGAAAGGTATAGAGCTCTTTTGACAGCGTCTCTGTATCTTTTTTTTGAAATTGGGGTAACTTCTGTTATAGAAGCATCAGCTGAGCTTGTGGAAGATGCACTTGGAATTTGCTTTGAGAGAAGTGGGGTAATGGGTGGAACCATTTGGGCGCCAATGTTTTCTGTATCATGTGCAGCCAAACTTTTGTCAGATGATTGCGGTGTTGGTTCAATAAGTGGCATTGTGTCATCGAAGATTGCTTGAATGAGTAGATCATTTCTGTTGAAATCACTTCTCATGCTTCCAAATCGAAGTTGGAAAATTTTAACTTGTCCTCTTGTTTGCAGAATCACATCTGGTAATTGTTGTTGGTCGGTAAAACCTCTTTGAACAACCAATTCATTGCAAGAAATTTTAAACAGTTGTTCTGCTGGTCTTCCAATTATGATAGCATTAGTTTCATCAGTTGAATCTTCAAGCACCAAGCTCACTTTGAACCTGTATGTAAAATATATGTAATGTTTTAATAATTTATAATGATTGTGTTTAAATTATGGGAAAATAAAATGAAACAAATTGTTGAGATTTGTATTACCAAGGGAGAGGAATTTGATTATTGTGTTTTGGGCACAACAGTTCATCACGGTGGGCAGCAGTTCGAAGTTGTTTAAAGCAAGATGGACATGCTTTATACCACCAACCATTACGGGTGTCAAAACGCGTAATAGCTGCTCTGCATAAAATGGGAGTGTCCTAAAACATATTTAAAAAATATATATTAATATAGCAAAAAAATTATAAAATATATAGTGATAAGAGAATAATAAAGTGGAAATGAGTTTAAATAAATTGTGAAATTGCATGTTAAAACATGAATAATAAAGTGATTAAAGAAAGAAGTTAGTGTATTTACCTTATGTGTCTCTGGATCAAGAACGTTTAACTCTTGGACAGATAGCTTTTTAGCAGCTTCTAAATGTTGAGGTGTCATTAGTTGAGCGGTGGAAGAAGGCATCATTTTAACGGCATGTGTGGAGTCATTAAAGCTGTGGGTATTGTCATTTTTATATAATAAAAAAGAGGTGTTAATTTAGGTAAATGGGGAAACAAAGATATATGTTAGAATAAAAGTGATAACAATTCATACATCGTTTTGTAGGCCGCCAATTCTTGTATATCTGGATTGATAAAAATTAATGTGGAGACACTACTGTTTAGAACAATTTTCCCTACATATTGATAAATAATGAATTAGATTTGTTTTTATTTGAAATGAAGTATAAAAAAGTGGGGAAAGTGAAAATAAACTGGATACCTTGAAATTGTTTAACTTTCAGGCTTGTAAAAGCTGCGAATATTGGTGATGTCAATTGTTGTAAAGCTTGGGAATCAAAAGTTTTTGCAGTATTTCCCCACAGGGTTATTCTAACATTTTCTTTCCTGAATAATTAGATGTAGGGGAAAAAATATTTAGAAAGAGATATAATAGTTTAGAATTTGAATTATAAATATTTTTTGAATATTTGTACCTGATATTTTCGATGCAGACTTCACATTTATCCTCAAGCCTTTCATTGCCCACCATTTTTTGTTCCAATGGTTGTATTGCAGTAATGTGTCCAAAAACATCTTGCAATATGATAAAGAAAATATTATGAGGGTATTAAAATGTGAAATTTTTTTGGAGAAATACTTATTGTATATATATGCATAGTTTTTAATAACATATAAAGTATTACCTGTTAGGATGTCAATTTTGTCAATCCGAGTGGACAATTGAGTATAATCAACCAAATAAAATCGATGTCGTGGAATGTGTGGCTGAATGGTTGGCAGTTCTTTGAAAGTTGTTCTTGCATTAAAGAACAATTGTGCAACGTGTGGTACAATTTTGTGAGATGGTTTGTTGCGACCAGTGTGGAAATGCGTGATTTCATAAATGGAACCAGCTTTTATTTTCGGAGCTACAAAATCATAGTCGATCTCTTTGACGCTAGCTTGTATTGCATCTGTCTACATAATTGAAAAAAGAGGAAGAGGAAAATTAATAAGGGGAAATTATATCTAAAAGCAAGGAAATACAAATATTTGATAATACATTCATTTTAAAAAAAATTAAAAATAAAAAAGTTTATACTATATATAATGCATTTAGATTTAACAAAACCTATAGTTAACATAGTTTACTGCAATATTGTTAATTATTTAGATCCTTTATAGAAGTATTTTGACTAAATTTATATTTACTTTATATGGTTATGGCCTCCTAGGAAAATGGGTGCAATATTAATAATAGGAAGAACACACACTGACACGCTAATATCTACTAAAAATTAAGGGAGCTCAATAGAAACAGATATTAAACAAAGGGTGTCTTTAAGTGGTGTTATTATAATTAAATTGAAATAACATAGAAAAGAGATTTTCTTACCTTTTGGTCAACCAAGATACATTGAAGGCCTCCAAATTGATCAGTAGATCCAATAAGTTTTGGTCGCCACATTCTGCAAATACGCACTTTGAGTTTCTTGTTAAATTGGAACGGTTGTAAATCACGGATATAAGTGAAACTCATTGTGTTTTAAACCTGTAAATAAAATATATTTTTTGTTAGTATAAAAATGCATGTATATATTTATTAAAAGGCATGAGGAAAAATATACAAATATTTAATTATGGATACATCAAAATTGGAACTTCATTATAAATTTTGAAGAACATCTTTATACACTATGTTTTTAGTGTAATTATTTGGTACTTCTTGATTATTTTCTATTAAGATTTTAAGACCTTGTCTTGATGTAACCCTGGATAATGCAACATAAAGTTGTCCATGAGTGAATACAGGTTGAGAAAGATATAGTCCAACTTGTTTTAATGATTGGCCTTGACTTTTATTTATTGTCATTGCATAACATGGTCTAATTGGGAATTGACACCTTTTAAAAATGAAAGGCCATTTGCTTTCAGTTGCTGTAAGGCTTATTCGAGGTATGAAAACTTTGTGACCAATATTACTACCAGCAAGTATTTTTGCTTCGATAATTTTATCATACAATTGTGTAATAACTAATCGTGTTCCATTACATAAACCTGAGGATTGATTTAAGTTTCTCAATAGCATGATGGGCATTCCTATTTTTAAAGCTAAATAGTATGAAGGTAAACCATTGAATTCAAGTTTGTTTAAAAATTCTGTAGGATATAGAATAGTAAGATTTTCAGAATTTTCAGATGATGAGCATAAAGAATCTGAGCTTAAATAAATGCGTTCTTGTCCAAGTAACAAATCAATTGCATAGTTATTTATTTCAGTTACAGTTGTGTTTCGAGGTGTTATAATAGCTCGTTCTCTTAAATAAGTAAAATTGTTGAAATTTCTTTCAAAATTTGGGTATGTTGCTAAAAAAATGGAATGAATAGGATGTGTGTATGAATGTATAAGCAAATCTTGAGGAATTTTGATCCAAGATGCATCTTTATCATTTGGATCATCTATATCAATAATTTGACCATTACCGATGCGCAAAATCCATGTAGCAAAATCATTTATTTTTTGTTTTTCTTCAATGTTTAATCCATTTTTCGAGAGTCTCATATTTTCTTTTAAATGGAATATTTTAAAAAAAGGCCATAAATAAGAACTATTGAGAGAGGCATCTATTATTTCTTCTCTTGTTCCTCCTGGAATAACTGGTAATATTTGTCTGAAGTCACCACCTAATAATAAAGGTTTTCCACCAAATGGAACATTGTTATCTAAAGGATTTAAATGTGATAAAATATCTGAAAGTGATTTATCTAATGCTTCAAAGCAATGTTTGTGATTCATAGGAGCTTCGTCCCAAACAATTAAAGCAGCTTTTTCAATTAATTTGGCAAGATGAGTTCCTTTTTTTATTTGACATGTTGAGCAATTGTTAATAATTAAGGGAATTTTAAATCTAGAGTGAGCTGTTCTACCACCTGGTAATAATAATGATGCTATTCCTGATGAAGCAACAGCTAAAACAATATTTCCTTGGGATCGAATTTTACTTATTATGGTATGCCACAAAAAAGTTTTCCCTGTTCCTCCATGACCGTGGACGAAAAAAAGACCTGGCATTTTTTCTTCAACAGTTTTTACAACACAATCATATACATCTTTTTGATCTTTGTTAAGTTGTGTAACTAAAATGGCGTGTTCTTTTTCTAAATTATTATAATCATAATTTAATTCTTCTCTAAGCAATTTATTTCTAAGTTCTAACATTTTATATTCATCAGGCATAGGAAGGTGATGCTCTTTTAAAGAGCTAGAAGATACATTGAAAAGCTGTTCTAATTCAAATAAAAGAGAATTTTTTTAATTCAGATTCTGATACAATTAGATTTGGCATTTCGAAAGTTTGTCGTAATTTGTATAAAATGTCTTCAGACATATTTTGCCAATAAGTATTAAAAAGGATTTGAGGATTTCCTACATCACAAAATAAAATGATTGTGACAAATAATTGCCTTAATTGAGGACATGTGGCTGTGTTGACAGCATCTGCTAAGGCTTCAATCCATTCTTTATCATCTCCTAACAAACCTAGGGATTTACATGCAGCTTGGTACGATGGTTCTATAATACCATTAACAGTTTTTAGGTCATTAAAGTGAAAAGCCCCTTTTTGCAAATTCAAAAGCATTCTTAAATAATATAATTCACCAGATGCAGGATGTACATAAGCTATTCTACCAAGGGATCCTTTTTTTTTTTCTAGGTTTCCACATTTTAGGGCGAGAATCCCACACAAATTTTGAAGGAAATTCTGCATACGTTAATGTTCGTGCTTCATGAAAAGTTTTATTAGCTTCAAACCAACTTGTTAACATTGTAGATTCAACATTTTTTCGGTTAACAATTGATTGAAGCGATTGATCACCATTGAAAATAATATTTTGTTCTAAAGGTAAATGTATTGGTAATCGTTCAACTGAGGGTTTTCTAAAATGAATAGGATATTGAAACAACCTCCAAACAGCTTCATATGGAGATATGTATCTACAATTTAGATAGGCAAGTATTTCATCTTGTTGGTTCTCTTGGAAAACTACTCTAGCTCTATCTGAACCTTTGTTTATATATTTGAAAAGATATTTTATAAGCATTGATTGACAACAGGATTCAACATTTATATGAGCATTATATCTCTGTAGTAATTTAGAATTGTAAGGTACTACAAAACTATTATCAATTTGCATTCCATTTTTTATCACAAATTTTGTTGGATCGTCACGGCGTTTGTATACAGGGTAACCATTTGTTTCAAAAATTGTTTCGCTTTTATATTGTTTGGGAAAAGATTTAGAACATTTTCCTTCTCGCATACATGGAGAATGAGGATTTATTTGTCCACATGGACCATGGATCATAAATTGAGCCACAATATCATAAAGATCATAATTTACAGTTTTGTCCGGTAATTCAGCATAAATGATAGAATCTATATCAACTGCTGAATAACATTTATAATTTTGTTTTAACCAGATCAACATGTGAGCATGTGGCAATCCTCTTTTTTGGAATTCGACAGTACAAACATCTGTGTTGAGTGGGCAAAAAAAGGGAAAAAAATTCTTAGTTTTATTATTTAATAAAATGATAAAAATGGAGAGTAGTATAAATGGTGTGTTTTTAAAATATACCTGCTTCGATTTCTCCAAAAGGTTCTCCTCATTTGATATAATTAATCATATCATCAAGTTTTATTTTAAATAATCTTGAAACTATATCAGGCCGATCTTCTGGTTTGTATCCAGGTTTTGCGTTAAACTCTCTTACAATTTCAGGCCATTTAACATTGCAGGTGAAAGTTATAAATAAATCAGGATTTCCATATTGTCTACAAATTGCCATAGCATCTTGATAATTGTTAAGCATGTATCTAGCACTTCCAGTATATGAGCTAGGTAATATTACTCTTTGACCTACGTTATTAGCATCATTATCACCCTTTGAAATTGCATCATAAATGCCTTTATAGACCTCACTTCTTAATTTTTTTTTATTTTTCCTAATATAATCTAATCGATCTTCTTCAAGTGTTGCATAAGCGTCTACTAAAAATTGTTGGAACAATCTTCCACCTTTTAATAATGTATCGAATTGAAACACTCTTTCTTGTATTTGATAAGCTATAAAAGCTCTCATAGAAATTCTTTTTCGTTTAGATTCATAGTTTGTACAATGGCATTTTAAGTCAGGTGTATACCCATCTTCACCAATAGGAAAAAGAAGAGGATATTGTAAAGACATGTATTTTGGATTTAATTTTGTTACGCGTTTTAACTCTCCACTTTTAAATTCTATTATAATATCTCTATTTGAATCAAAAAGGCCTATATCTCCTACTATTAAACCACCAATTTCATCACATGTTGGTTGTTCATATTGTTTGCTATCATTGGATTGCCTGCCTAACAATGTGATCTTTAGAGGAGGAAGAGAACCTTTTTCAAATCTATCTCTAATTGTTCGAAAAAGTTTAACCAATTCATTTGTTTGATCAAACATTTGGATTAAACCTTCCACAATGTTTTGATCTAGTTTTTCATTTTTTTGATTACAATTAACTGCATCAAGTCGATTCAAAACCTCATTATGGGTATCATATATATAAAGTTGGGCAAATTTAGGACATTGACCATCAAGAGGTAATAAAGAACCCATTAAATGATGAACTTGACCACTGATTTTAAAAACATAAGGGCTTGATCCATTATTAATTGATTTATCAATTTTGGTTCCCATTGAAGTAAATGCAAACATAGAATTGTAAACCCTGATATTTTTTCTGAATAATACACTTTTTCTCCCTTTTTTAGGATCCAGCAAATTTTCTAAAAAAAAGGGTGTTGGTTTTGGACTTTGAAGTTTAATTTTTCCTTGTTGGCAACAAAGAGTAAAGAGAGGCTCATTGTTTTTTGATCTTTGTTTAATGGATTCTTGTAACCAAAAAAGTGCACCACAATAAATGCACTTATGGTTCTTCTCTCCAAAATCAGCATATTCTTGGATTATTCCTATAGAGGTATAGAATGGAGAGAATAGAAAACATAAATGTAGGTTATTAGTAATAGCACAATGTAGTTCAAGTTTTGAAGAAAATTTTGAAGCAAAGGGAAACACCCACCTTGCCTATTTCTTTGAAAGATTGCTTGACCTTTATTTATTTGATTAAAACGATGAAATTGAATTTGATCTAGTGTTGTTTCAACTGTATTCACATTGATAGATGATGTACTTTCAACACATTATTGTCTTTTTTTATCAGCTTGAGAAATGTTTCGATCACTGTTGATGGGAATTTTCTCGCTTGGATATTCATCATTAATATGAAAAATATTTTTATTTGGGACTTGTATATCATTCGAAATGATGAGATTATGAGGTTCTTGCATGATTTGTTTTCTTGTGGTATTTCTAGTTCTCTTCGACATTATCAACGAAGATTTCAATTTCCCAAAAACAGGTTGATATCTAGAAAAAAAAAATATATATATATATATATAAAGTAATATTTCACATTATTAATAACATTTAAAGTCTAAGAATGCAAAATAAATGTAGAAATATGATAATAGAGTTATATAAATGGAAATCTTGAAATCATATAATATTTGCTAATCAATTAATTATAAATGATATGCACAGTTTTTTTGAAAAGTTTGAAAATACTGACCTGTAATGAGAAAATTTGTTAAGCACTTGTACCAACACGTATGCAAAAGCAGGATGATAGCAAGAACCTAAAATACATAAGTAGAAGAACAGTTTTTGTTAATAGGTTCAAATCTAAATAATTAAATTCATAAAGCAAAAATGTTTAATTTTATACATCAATTAAATCTCTGTTATTTTATCAAACAACCAACTTCGTTTCATAATGATTGAACAATATATATATATATATATATATATAAATATAAAGCCTTGTTTAACCAATCTGTGTAGTTGAGACATTTAATTGAAAATTTATAATTAACAAAACTCACCAGATTAATAATTTAAATAAAATGCTTAATGAGAACATCAAAGGGAAAATATTTAAAAAAGGGGAAAATTTTAGCATCAAAACATATTCCACTTGTATCAATGAACAAAATAAAGATTACTTGTAAATAACTTGTATGCAAGCACAATCAATGAAAACAAAAAACAAAAACAAAAATCTTACAAAATGATTAAAATCAAGTGATTAAGATGACTAATATTGGTTAATGTTAGAAAACAATGAATTGGAAGAGTTTTTATACCTTGAATATGATAGCAGAATCCAAATGCTTAGTCCCTTGCTTTTTGGTGTATCCAAGCTGTCAAATAAACAAATGATTGAATTATATTTGGATCGGATATGTGTGTGTATCTACATACATGCATACTTATTATAAACAAAGTATATAGGACAAAATTGTTTTATATAACTGCATTATAATTATAAAGAAACGATACTAATTTTTATTCGATCAAAATGACATAGCTATAGAAAAAATATATATAATATATAACAATTCTAGATATCTATTATTTTATCAGACAATCAATTTCTGTTCATAATGATTAAACAGTATATATATATATATATATATATATATATATAAAGTCTTGTTAAATCTATATGTACAATTGAGACATTGAACTCAAAATTTATAATCAACCAAGTTCATCAGATTAATGATTTGGATAAAATATTCAATGACAACATCAAAGGGAAAATATTAAAAAGAGGAGGAAAATTTAGCAAAAAAGTATATCCAACTTGTATCAATCAACAAAATAAAGATTCTTTGTAAATAACTTGTATGCAAGCATAATCGATGAAAAGCAAATATAAAATCTTACAAAATAAATAAAATCAATTGACTAATGTTATTAATAATGCTCAATTTAAAAAAACAATGAATTAGAGTAGTTTTATACCTTGAAAATGGCAGCAAAATGCAAATCTTCAGTCCCTTGCTTTTTGGTGTATTCAAGCTGTGAAATAAACCAATAATATAATTTTATTTTGATCGAATCACATTTTTAGACAAATCTAGGTTATCACAGGATGAGAAAAAGATGATAAAATTTACATCACTATATGAAATCCTGCTTATATTTCTTGAAGGAGGCAGCACAAATATTAATTCCAGGTACATTGTAGCATGATTTCTGTTTGCTCAACCTCTCTAATTCTAAAGACCGAAAACTTCAATATATAACTTTAATTTTCTGTAAGTGTTGATCTAGATTTACATTTCTTTTGTTTTGACAACTCAATCAAACATCTCAATCAAAAGTCACTCTAGACAATCAAAATCACAAAACCACCCTCTCACTCAGGATCAAATCGTGTTTTATCATGAATTCTTTTCTACATATTTAGAATGCAACAGCCAACAGCAGATAAAAAATAGGGAATTTTTTCAATTAAAAAAAAAAAGCATGCTTAATCTTTGCTTTCCAATGTTTTATCCAAAAACCTGAAATCAAAATAACAAAATAAATGAACCCAAATTCGTAAAAAATAACTAAATAAAGCATTAGAGATTACCCAAGAACCTAAAATCAAAATAACCAAATAAATGAACCCAACTCTACAAAGGACGAAAAATCTGTGAACCAACAACCACTTATCCAATTATGCATAATTTTCAAAGATCTTAAAGTTCATCACGGGAAGCTTTCGGATATAATTATGCATTCCCAGTAACAGACTTCTCAAACTTTGGTATGCAAAATATCCATTCTAGACCATCATTTTCAAAAATGCTTCTATGTCTCATCCTTTAAAAAGATTTATACAAAAAAAGTATTGCTCTTATGAGTTATAATTCATGCGTTTGTAGGTGCTTTGGCTTTTCAAGTAATAGAAGAGAGACTGAAAAAGGAAAGAAATGGCTTTTCAATCAATCTTCTAACAGAAGACTTTGCACAAAAGTATACCTAAGGAGTCAAAATTGCAACTATGTGGTTTATATGAATTCACTTTCTAACATACCATTCATATTTCCACAAAGATCAAAATTCCACATATACAAAACAGTTGTCTACAGAAGCATTTTGACCTAATTTATATCTAATTTATACCTACTTTATACTGTTTTGGCAACTTAAATGAAACTACAACTCAAAGGAGAGGAGGCCCTTGGAATGGTTTCAAAGATACTTAAATGTAAAATGACACCAACCCAAATGACCTAACAGAGGACAAAAGCATTAAAACAATAACATGTGGGGGAATGCCCTTAAGCGTAAGCAATCTATGAGAAAAGTTAAGCTCAAAAAGAATAAAACACCCAATTTCTATTTTGTCGAAACATGATTAATTTTCACTTCTTTTTTCCTCCTGTTTTATCATTAATTTTTTTTTTCTCCATATTTAGAATACAGCAATCAAAAGCAGATAAAAAAAACACTCAAAACATTTGACGCGTCCTAAGAGAAAAATATCACACAAAAACAAATACCAAATGCACAAACCGATCTATGTTATTATTTTGATGTGAATCAAAACTCAAACTCAGTTCCTAGTGAAAATTGTGAACACAGTAAGCTGTTATCAAACTATTCGTCATGTGCCCTTTCATGCTACTAAATGAGATTGAACAGATAAAGTTTAGAGACACATGTGCTGAGGCTGAAGAATTTTTCAAGAAAAAGAAAATAATAAAATTGGGTGAAAAGAAAGCATGCACAAAGCTAGTGCATATGTGTGCAATAAATGTCAATATCGTATTGTCATAATTTAGTCTTGAAGCTCCTATCAGAATCTTGCAATTGTAAAACCAGAAAATCAAGTGAACCCCACCAAAAGGAATCTCATATTCATAGAAATTTTCTATTTGAATGAACCCCACCACTCAATTGAGTCTCAGATTCACAGAAATTTCCTAACCCAATTGCTTTTCTTAATTCTGTATTATTTAGGAGATGAACTGAAATGTTGGGCAATACTTGTTTCCTCTAATTTCCTCCATTTAACCAACTTCCTTTAGTTTGAATGGAAAAGTTTGAGAGAAACTATTTTCTATTTTTTCCTTTCATTTATTTTTCATCCACAACAGAACAATAAGCACCAATGAAGACCAAAACAAAAAATTTAAGTGAGAACTGATGAAATATTGGTATTGTGCAGAGGAGGACATAAATAATGTCACCTACCAAGAGTTACAAACCACACACCCAACCAATTCTTCATACAAAAGAAATACTTGGGAATGGAAGGTATAGTGCTATCACCCTTGTCTTTCTTTTTCTCTTTCTCACTCATATAAACACATATACTGTATTGTTCGAAACAATCAATACTATAATAAATAAAGAAAAAGCTGAAACTGTGAAGAACGATGCAAAATTGCCACTCTTCAATTTAAAAATAGTTTTAGCTGCAACAACCAACTTCAGAGAGAAGATTTGGCCCTATTTTATAAGGCAAAAGCTCTCTAACCACATGATATACATCTAACTCCATGTGATTCTACAACAATGATTATCAATTTCCTAATTGCTCATTTCCCTAACCTTAATCATCACAAACCCAAAATTAATTCTAAAAATTTCAAATAAGCATTAAATAAACAGTTTGACAATCAAAGCAGGAATTCAAATCTTAAATCATTTGAAATAACATTATACTTCTGTTTTCCGAATGAATTTCAATCTTCACAGCAAGAGAAAGGCAACAAACAAAGTTCTATTATTCGTTGGTAGGTACAATGGAATGAGCAACTGAAGCCGAACCTATCTATTTGTTGTTTATTCTATTACACAAACACATCTAGTTGTTGTTGGCATTCTATTTTTCCCCAGATCGTAACACAGGGATGCTTTGTTCATTTCTAATAACATGTTTTATGTGCTACTTGTTATGTGAAAATATTGGGCATATTTTAATAGATCAAGCAGTTATAAAAACATCAAAATATGGGCAACCTTTAGTTGCTCATTGTTCAAAAGAGTTTGGGCAGGTGTTTATATATATGGTACTGGGTGGTGGAAGGGGATCTAGGTCTTGCTAGCTCTGCTGTACAGGTGGCTTACATTCTTTCTACTCATCTGTAGAGGTTTTGACTCTGTTGACAGCATGGGAAGAAAAATCTACATGCAATCCAAGTGCATATCTCACCACTCCCTCCTTGGGATGTGACCAGAACAAAATTCCAAAGTACAGGGATCAGCCTTGAGGTATCAGTTTTGTTTTGTTTTGGTTTTTGAATTGAATTATTGTGTAGTAAATATTAGCATATTCATGAAGAAAAACCATGGCACCATAATTTTTTGTTTAATAAGTTTCATATCATAAGTAGCTTACAGCAAAGCAAGAAATTAGAGATGATAGCAAGGCCCAATAGCCTCTAGGCTCTACATTTTGTAGGTTATTAAGAACGACAACAAACCTAATAACCATCAGGACAGCACCTGGCCTTTTCTTTATAGAACTTGATTCATTAAATTGTTTAACTTTGTGTATGAAGAACCATCAGGACTGATGGCCTTCTCTGCTAATTTCTTCCATTCATAGCCTTAGTTCTCATTTTCTTACCCTTCTCTCCCTTCACTAACTCATACGCATTCAAGCAAGAACTTTACACCATGCCTGCTCAATGAGGCCAGACAATTTTCAGAACTTATCTACCAAGCATACCAAACTGACAAAGCAAACCATATTTTTGTTTTCCTAAACACCATATGCTGGACAGCCAATCTAAAATGAGAAAATAGCACTTTATCAGCATGGTTGCTAGTTAATCATTCCTAATTTCTATTTTGCCAAAACCTGATTAAGCTTCACTTTTTTTTTTTTTTTGCTTGTATTTTATCATCAATTTTATTACCAACAGCAGATAAAAAAAGGGAACCATGGCACCATAATTTTTTGTTTAATAAGTTTCATATCATAAGTAGCTTACAACAAAGCAAGAAATTAGAGATGATAGCAAGGCTCAATAGCCTCTAGGCTCTATATTTTGTAGGTTATTAAGAACGACAACAAACCTAATAACCATCAGGACAGCACCTGGCCTTTTCTTTATAGAACTTGATTCACTAAATTGTCTAAGTTTGTGTATGAAGAACCATCAGGACTGATGGCCTTCTCTGCTAATTTCTTCCATTTCATAGCCTTAGTTCTCATTTTCTTACCCTTCTCTCCCTCCACTAACTCATACGCATTCAAGCAAGAACTTTACATCATGCCTGCTCAATGAGGCCAGACAATTTTCAGAACTTATCTACCAAGCATACCAAACTGACAATGTAAACCATATTGTTTCCCTAAACACCATATGTTGGAGAGCCAATCTAAAAAGAGAAAATAGCACTTTATCAGCATGGTTGCTAGTTAATCATTCCTAATTTCTATTTTGCCAAAACCTGATTAAGCTTCACTTTTTTCTTTTTTTTTTTTGCTTGTATTTTATCATCAATTTTATTACCAACAGCAGATAAAAAAAGGGAATTTTTTCGATAAAAATAAAACATGTTTAGTCTTTGCTTTCCAATGTTTTTATCCAAAAACCTGAAAATCAAAGTAACCAAATAAATGAACCCAATCATCCCTAATTTCTATTTTGTCAAAACCTAATTAAGCTTCACTTCATTTTTGCTTGTATTTTATCATCAATTTCATCAATTTCATCACCAATAGCAGATAAAAAAAGGGAATTTTTTCAATACCAAAAACAAAAACAAAAAAAAAAAAAAAACATGCTCAGTCTTTGCTTTCCAATATTTTATCCAAACACCTAGAATCAAAGGAATCAAATAAATGAACCGAAATTCCTAAAAAATAACTAAATAAACCATTAGAGATTACCCAAGAACCTGAAATCAAAATAACCAAAAAAATCAACACAACTCTACAAAGCACGAAAAATCTCCCAGCCAACAATCAAATTCATGAAATAAAGACCAAAAGATCTGTTAAAAAGTTGATGAGATGCATACCTGAAGACAAACGATGCAAATATTCGCAAGCAAGAAAGATGGAAGCCTGAGTCGAAGGGTGTAGAAAAGAAGAAATCTCCCGATCCCAAATCTGTGACACCAAGATTGAAAGCGCGGCTGGATTTGCAGCTCACCTCCCAAACAAAAATCGACGGCCTCCAACGCATGTCCAGCAACGAACACTGTTCTTCCATGGCTGCCCCCCAACCAGCTGGTTGGAAACGAACTGAAGCCAGGGTTCTCTCTCTGCGGACGAAACCTTCTGAACGAAGGAGGAGGGGCAAAAACGGGAACAAAAGAAGCTGTTTAGTCAAGGGCAGTTTCGTCAATTTACTGTGCAGCAGGGAAAAAAAACCAAAACAGCAGAAAAATGAGGGGCATTTCCGTCATTACACTGTGCTTAGCTACAGTGTTTAGTTGCATTGGGTTTTAGTATATAAATATAGAATAGAATAGAATTTCAATCATTCTCAGAAGTCCAAAGGTGAGCTTGCCATTAAATGGAAACCACCACCCCTCGATTGGATTAAATTGAACTTTGATGGCTCGATGTGTGGTAACCTAGCTGCCATTGGTTTCGTTATTCGGGACTGGAATGGTAATGTTTGGCTCGCGGGAGCTAAGAATTCGGGTCATATTTCGATAAATGTTACGGAATGTTTGGCGCTTCGTGATGGTCTCGCCCATGCAATCCACAATGGTTGGCGCAAAGTTTTAGCTGAAGGAGATTCCAAACTCATTATTGACTGTATTAACAACAAAGTTTCAATTCCTTGGAGTATTCATCTCATAGTACAAGATATAAGGCTGTTAAGTTCTTACTGCGAAGCGATTTCCTTCCAGCATATCTTCCGGAAAGCTAACTTCACTGCTGACACTTTAGTTAATTTAGGTCATTCTCTGAACCCTTCCCACCTTTGGGAGTGAGGGATTCCTTTAGGTTGCTCTGCTCTGTTTTATTTTGACTTAGTTGGGCCTGCAGGCTCTCGTAGCTTCTGTTTGTAAGGTTTCTGTTTTTTCCATTAAAAAAAAAAATTTGTTCTTTTTTTTGTTGTTGGCAATTTACAATTAAGAACTTTAATAATAATAAATTTTAGAATCAAGAAAGATAAAATGAGTTGGCTAATTGAAATCTCACAAGTTTTTATACATTCATTGAGGTTCATTTGTTATTTACAAAAGTTTTTATGTAAGAAATCATCAAATTTTGGATGAAGAATCAATGAAAGTGGGTTTTGTTAAAACAAATTAAAATCTCAAAGGGGGTGTTCATGTAATTTTAGAAACCTTGTTGGGGTTCGTGAAAAAACTAAAACCTCATGGATGTGTTTATATAAATAACTCTTTAATGAATGGTTTCATTTCTTAATATTTTCATGGGTTTTTAGGTCTTATGGTCCCTAAACTTTGACCTGATTCACATTTTGGTCCCTCAGTTTCCAAAATCATTCTCGTGGTCCTTTAACTTCACTTTCGTTATGACAAATGGTCATGCCGTCAATTTTGTTAAATGTGAGGGTAAAATGGTATATTTGTATTATTTTTAATTTCCACCACGTGAATATTCCTTTCACCCAAAAAATAAAACTGAAAAACTTTCTTCCTATCCTCGTCATCGCATGGAGTGTGGGTATGGTGTAGGTTGGGGGAGCACCATCAGTTGTTGTCGAGATGGTGGGTTAATTGGCTCGATGTTTGGTGGAGGTTTGTTGGAATATTCATATGGTGGACATTAAAAATAATACCAAAAAAAAAAAAAAAACATTTTGTCCCTGAATTTAACATAAAAAGTTAATAAAAATTATGGCAGGACCATTTGTCCTGATAAAACTAAAATTGAAGGACCATCGGAACGATTTTGGAAATTGAGGAATCAAAATGCTAATCATGTGAAAATTCAAGGACCATTGAACCTAAAAACCCTATTTTCATTGCAACCAACTAACCACTTAATTTTTCTGTTCGTGTTTGTAACATGAAATCATGTCAGCTGGTCAAAGTACAAATTTTAACAAATATAAATTGTAAATAATTCAATCATCATCTGGAGAGTGCAAGAAACTATAAAAAGAAAGAAGGCCAGAAGGTTCAAGATGCCATGTTGAAATGAGGACAAATACAATTTATTCAAGTCACAACCAATAATGGGCTGAGAAGAAACAAATCTTATGAACAATGCAATACAGTTCAATTTAGATTTTTCCTTATCAGCACCAAATAATTGTCCAACCTAATTCATCTCATGAACCAATAAAGTTCTCCAGGAAGATGGTCATTCTTGCTATAAGTACCTGTCGACTGGGTTCAAATATTTATGAAATAATTCAAGTTAAAAAAGAGTTTTTAGCCTTTTTGAAGCTTCCAATATACTTTCCCTGTGAGCAAAAGCACCAACTCTGATGTACTCTTCACCTCCAGGACCAAATCCCTTTCCTGGTATGGTCACTATGTCTGTCTTTTCAAGAATTTCATTGAATACATCCCAAGAACTCAACCCTGGAAAATGTACCCATATATAAGGTGCATTTTTGCCACCATACACCTTCAACCCAAGTGATCTGAATGTGTCCACAATTATTTTTGCATTTTCCTTGTAGT
Source organism: Prunus dulcis (assembly GCF_902201215.1). Lineage (NCBI taxonomy): Eukaryota > Viridiplantae > Streptophyta > Magnoliopsida > Rosales > Rosaceae > Prunus > Prunus dulcis. The sequence continues at coordinate 38,265,626 of NC_047650.1, read as the reverse complement.
AGTCAACCACTGTGGTTATGGCCTGAAAATGTAAAAAGCACAACTTACAAACAGTTAAAATTTGAAACTGCATTGGATTTTAACTTACTAGAGAATTAATGCATGCTTGGAAAAGAAATGGGGTGTAAATTATAACCTGGTAACCTTCTGCAGAAAGGCATGCCAACCCTCCGGCCTGGGCAATATTTGATGCACCATTGAAGCAGGTGCACACTATGCGGTTATAGTCCTTTATGACAGGAAATCCATTTGCATACAACAACTCATCAGGGACAACCGTCCATCTGAGGCGGACCCCCTGTGAACCCAGCAAATTTGGAGAAGGATAAAACTTCAATTGCAACCTGCACACAAAATTGGCCAAAACAACTTCCAGTGAGAATCCCTTTGTATGTCAAATTTAACAAGAAGGTTTTGTATTGTTAAACACAAAATGATATATGGTGGTGGGAACTAGTGAGAAACCTCTCTGGCCCCAGGAATTTCATAAATCGATCTCGGGCTGTCATCAGATATATAAGCAGCATAGGAGGAGTCATAAACAATTATTGATCCGTTTGCTTTTGCAAACTCCACCAGTTGCTTTAGTTGCTGCTGTGATGCAGCATTGCCAGTTGGATTGTTTGGAGAGCAGAAAAATATGATATCCGCCCTTGAAGCAGTTGATAGATCAGGAAAAAAATTCTTCTCAGGCCTGCAGTTCAGGTACACAATGTTCTTATACTTCCCAGTTTCCTTTTGAAACCTGCCAGCTCGACCGGCAATGACAGTAGAATCTATATATGCCTGTCCCAAAACATAGTAAATCAATAAGGTTCCTAGCAAAAAAATTCAATGGGAAAATAATGGATGCATGTAGCTTTAATTTAGTATTCCAAGATATATTTGATTTGATTTATATTTACCGGAAACGAAGGGTCTTGCACAGCTACTGTCACATTGGATCCCAGAAGCATCTGCTTGGGGGAAAAGTCAGAATTAATAACACGCTTTTCATCTTAAAAGCAACCTAAATGGCAACAGATCTTTATCTTGTTCTACTCTTATCCAATTATGAAAAGCTTTACTGCATAAACGAAGTTTTCGTACCTGAAGGCGAGAAATGTCGCACTGTGCACCATCTGATACAAAAACCTCGTCGCCTTCTATGCCCATATTGTTGTAGAATTTTTCTGCAATTGCCCTTCTTAATTCCTGCACCAAAATTTGATAACCTCTGTTAAATAAAAATAGGTAGATGGACAAAATAATAATAATCTTGGAGAAGAATGGCAACTGCAGAAACGTCATGACCAACATGAAATTTTACTCAAACTACGGAGTTGTAAGGTATAGTTGATCCTAATTTATAGTATCCTTCCCAAAATGATTCTCTGAAATAATAAGCAGAGACCAAAGTGTGACCATTACACACCCATTAAGCTTTCCTACAAGCAGAATAGTTGCTTCCAGATTGTATGTTGATGACTTTCTTAGAATGAAGAGGTATCCATCGCAGCAAGGCACTCTACCAGCTCAAGTAGAGATGTTTTTTTCACAAGAGGAAACTAGGGGCCTGTTTGGTATTTAACTTGAATCTAACTTTTTAAGCTCAAAAACAGAAATTGAGTCCAAAACAAAGAAAACGTATTTGATAGCCCTATTTTTAAAAACTCTCAAGAACAACTAAAAAACACCCAATTATTAAAAACAAAAAAAATCTGTTTTTCAGTCTTTTTCCAACAACCCACAAGTTCTCAAAATTTTAAGATTTGAAGACAATTTCCAAGTTGCATACCAAACAAGTTTTTGAATCTTAAAAATAGATTTAAGAACTCATTGCTTTTTTAAAAAAAAAAAAAATCAAAGTTTTTGAGTTCCCTATTTGAATAGGATACCAAACGGCAAACATCCACAAGCACGCCTCACCTAATATAAAAATAAAAAATAAAACAAACGCTCCAACAAATTTTTTGAGGCCCACACTATAAGTCCAAATGGACATATGTGGTTCACAATTTGACTTCATCAACCAGTGACATGCTACTTTTAAGTAGGCCTCATCATTTGGCTCACATGCTCATGGGCCGATGGGGGCCCGTCGGCCCATCTGAAAAAAGTTCAGTCTGGTTCGTTATGGGCTTTGAGATGGCCGGCCCGCCTTGGGCTGGGCTAGGTTTGGGCTTAGCTGTCTGAAGCTCGGCCCAGACCAATTAAACCCAAGAAAGCCCGCCCTGGCCCACCCACAAAAGCCCGGCCCGTTAACCCCGCATACATATACAATTATGTATAAATAAGAGTTTATGATTAGGATTATATCACTTAAATCACATATATAATTTGTTTCATTTCATTTACTTTTCTTCACTCATTCCTAGTTTATAATTGGATGATTAGCACATTAATTTGTGTCAATTATTAATACAACAATTATATATATAAATAAGATGAACAACATATCATATCACCAAATATAATCATATCACGACACATAATCGTACCACCAAATATAATCATGCTTTTCTTGAACACATCACCAAACATTTGCATATTTTTTTCATAACATCCTTTAAAAAAAATATCTTTTTGATACTTATTATTTTTTAAAATGATTTCTTAAAACGTATTACGGTCTAATTATATAATAACCTCAAAAATAATACTTCGTTTTATTATTTTTGTGGAAAATCTTATTAAATTGTGTGACTTTATTGGCTGTTTTATGAATTTGGTTTGATATGAAAATATTGGAATTAAGTGAGTTTAATATCAAATTTGGACTAAAATGCCCTTATGATTAAGTTAATGATTTTTTTTGAATGAAGTAGGCTGGTTTCGGCCCGGCCCAGCCCATAGGTCGGGTTTGGGCTTTGAATTTTCTAAAAAAACCCGGCCCAACCTAGTATTTTCTCTCTCCTCTTTAAAGCCCGACTCGATCCTGCCCAAACCCATTAAATTTGTGCCGAGCTAGTCCGGTCCGGCCCATTGACGAGCCCTAACTTAAAGGGTGAGTAAGTCCAGATTCAAAATCAATGTCGTGAATGAGGGCGGCACCCATGTAATTGGAGTGTGACTGACAACAGTATCATCCAAGACACGTATAGACATGTGGTTTACAATTTGACTTCATCAACCATTGACATGACTTAAAGGGATGAGCAAGTCCAGATTCAAAATCAATGTCGTGAATGAGGGCGGCACCATTGTGGTTAAGAGAGAAGAAAGAATAAAAAGAATAAAAATCAGAATGAACACCAAAGATTCCATCGTACCATGTGGCCTTGCTCAGCTCCATACCCTCTGTAACCTTGAACTGTTGATAGAGCATGTGCATGCTGCAAAGTAGACACAGAAACACGAGCTTAATATTCATCGTCGACAAGAAACCAAATGAAAAAAATGAGATTAGTACAACTTAGTCGTCAAGAAAAGAAAATTACAAGTTTTTGTTCTTTCTCTGCTTCTTTCAACTCCAACAAAGAAATAAACAGAAAGCAAAAAAGTAAAAGAAATTAAACGAAACAGTCCTAATGGGGGAAGAAAAGCTAGTGAAGATCCACTGCCAAAGAGGCCTGCATACACCAAAGAGTTTTATATCTCTACATCTACAAGTAGGTTATAAAGAGAAGACGTATACGATGAAGGCATGCACTCGTCACTATTTTCCCAAATATTGGATTATAGTGGAAATGGAAACTAATGATAAAAATAAAAGAACAGTTCAACTGGAAAGTAATATCAAACAGGACCAGCATACTATTATTTGTAATTGTGTTGTCAGGCATTCGCTCAAGTGGTAAGGCATGGTGCTGTTTGAAAAGGTTTTAGATTCAAATTGTATTCAGATGAAAAAATTACGTACAACAATCTGAGATCCACAAAATTACCTCAGCCATAGAAGATGTGATTATGTCTGGTATAGGTTCTGTAGTATTACCAACACCAAGTCTTATTAATCTTGCATGTGGGTACTTCTGAGTATGCACAAACTCGCGCATGAATATCTGGATAAGCAGCCATAAGGTATGTAGAAAAATTAGCACTCAACTGGTTATATCACACAACCAAAAGATAATTTTGTTATCTCAAGTAACAAGAGTTCCAAGTTCCAACCAGGTGGAATAAGGTTTGATCCTACTCATGAGGATGCTGTAAATTCCCATTCCAAAACAAGAAATCTTAAAACAATTGGGGTTTATGGAACACCAATCCAGACAATTAGTTTGAGACAAACTGCATGATATAAAGTGATAGGAGGACCAAAGTTCATAATCAAGATATCAGAAGCTGCTGACCTCCGGAAACAGATATTCATTTTGCAGGTTCTCCATATTGACACTGCGTGAGACTTTTGTGCAGTGACCTGTGATTGCATTGCATTGCTTATTAGTTGCTTAGTCATTTGTGACACATGAAAACAATTTTCCATAACGATGTCGATAACACGAACATTTTAGTACACCAACATCTTCCAAGTTGCAGAAATTATGAGTAAAGTTTTGAGATTGTAATAACTTACCAACTCTCATCTCATTTCCAGACGTTGAACTGTAAATAATCCATAAAACAATAATGCAACTAAGTGAGTTCATTACATAAAACGTGGCCCAAAAGAAACAAAAGAAAACATCAGTGAACAATTTATGCATCTATTAACAATGTATAACCTGGTCCAGATTGTTTTAGATTGTGATGAAATGCAAGAAGGCATGCAAATACGTGATGACAGTTGAAGATAATGCATCATTTGTTGTAGCGATATGAGTATCAACACAGAGGAATAGTGGTATATTCGAGTATGGTACTACGAACTGCATTAACAACAATATATATAGTCGAGCTCGAGGGTGAGTTTCCACACACAATAAACATGACACATAGCCCTTAAAAAGCCTTCAGCACCTCTGATCATTTCTAAGCTAGTTCCCAGATGCAAACAAACGTAAAATGAAGCTACTCGTGACAGCCATCAGGATCATGATTGTTTGCATTATTTTCGATACAGCTTCTTGGACAATGATGTCTTTGGATGTCTCGATACAATGAACTTGTACATAAGTTTTCCTGAACGTACCATTTTTTCCAAATCGATTGGTATGGAATTACAATATAGGGTTAATTACTGTAGACGTCCCTGAACTTAGCCCCCATTTGTAATTGGGTCCGTGAACTTTTTTTTTCCGGCAATTACATCCGTTAACTCGATAAATAGTTCCAATTGGGTCCTACCGTCCAATTCTGTCAATTTATCTGTCAAAATTAGGGGTAAAAGCGTCCTTTCAGTTCCAAGAGTCTCATTCACTAGATAATCCCGCGTTTAGGGTTTAGGGTTCAATGAACATGAAGCTTTCATATTAAAACTCCAGCAAATCCCAAATGTTTAATATCAATTAAGCACACTTCACAAATTACAAACACGATGGACCACCCTATTCTCTCCAGAATCTACCAATCTGGAGATACAGTAATTGCTAGTTTGTGGCTATTCTCTCTGACGACCCCACCCCACCCCCAAATCCAACGCCATACAGTCCAGAGAGAGAGAGAGAGAGAGAAGAAGAAGAAGAAGAAGAAGAAGAAGAAGAAGAAGAAGAAGAAGAAGAAGAATTACGACGGAGGTGGCGGCTCGGTTCGCCTGAGGAAGAGGGGCTAGGTTTTAGGGTGGGCTGTCTTGATCAATTTTGGGGGAAAGAGAGAGAAGCCTGACAGCTTTGCACTAAAGGTTAATGGCTTGGATTCATCTGTGTTTTTTTTTTTTTGGGAGAAATAAAGCAATTCACATGGGTTCTTCTTCTCAAAGTCCAAGTTAATAGAATATTTGCTTGCCTTTCATGGCTGCCAATGGCAATGGTGGATATGGTCCAGGGGCAAAGGAGAGACTCCGAAACGACAACGTCATGACGCAATCATCGCTATCGTCAACGACGGAGGACGAGGAGTCGCAATATTTGTGGCAATCATCGGGTGTGTAAGATCTCGCATCAACCAACGGAGAGGGGATGATGTGCCTTATATGTGCACACCCGCATCCATCTAGCACGAGGCCTGGAGCTTTTTAGGAACTCCGACTGGCTTCGGATGGGTGAGGAAAATCTCGTGAGGAACAATCCAGAAGGGATTAAGCCGAGTTGGGGAGCTAGAGCAAGGGAGGTCCCAGGATGGGTGACCCACCTGGAAACTTGCTCGTTAAGCGAGTTTGGGGCTAGAGCAATCCAGGATGGGTGAACTAAAGTTGCTCGTGAGCTCCCAGTCGCGGGCAGAGAGGCGGGGCCCAAAGCGAGCCACTCTGCCGTGTGGTGCGAGTGTGCCGACGTGGACGTTGGGCCCTTAAGGGGGTGGATTGTAAGATCCCACATCAACCAACGGAGAGGGGATGATGTGCCTTATATGTGCACACCCGCATCCATCTAGCACGATGCTTTTTGGGAACTCACTGGCTTCGAAGTCGTAGGAACTCCGAAGTTAAGCGAGTTGGGGGCTAGAGCAATCCCAGGATGGGTGACCCACTGGGAAATTGCTCGTGAGCTCCCAGAAACAAAACCGTGCGGGCAGAGAGAGGGGCCCAAAGCGGAAAATATCGTGCTATAGCGGAGCTGATCCCGGAATGTGACAGGGTGGGCAGGGTGCACGGGTTTCCGCTGTGGCTGAGCATCGGAGGTGGGTATAGAGAAGGGGAGGTTGGGGAAGATGAGATGGGGGTGCCTTTTTCTGGGTTTGGTGCGACTTTTCTTGTTCTAGGTTTTATTTTTTATTTTTTGAATTTTTTGTTATTTTATTCTTAAAGATATGTTTGTTCTTGTTATTATTTTTTGTGTTTTAAATTTACATTTTCTCCAGCAAAGTTAATAATTATAGAAGAATGAGCAGTTCATCCATGCTAATTGAAAGGACACTTTTACCCCTAATTTTGACAGATAAATTGACAAAATTGGACGGCATGACCCAATTGGAACTATTTATCGAGTTAACGGATGTAATTGCTAAAAAACAAAGTTAACGGACCAAATTGCAAATAAAAATTAAATTTAAGGACGTCTATAATAATTAACCCTACAATATAATATCTACAAAAAGCTCCAAACACAAAGAAAAGTCATGGGGCCACATGTTAGTTGGAATCTAGCTTGTACAGTACCTTGATATATATCAAAACCAGAAGCCATTTTCGTGACAAAAAAAAATTTATACTTACGATGTTGTGGGGACTGACTTGGCTGCTACAGAACCTGTCAGTAATTTGGAGGAGTCGTGGAACATTTGGCTTGAACATTATTTTCGATAATGATAATAAATGACTAGTACTTTGCTCAAACTAAAGCATTTAGCATGGCCTCGAGAAGCAAAGGAAACGTACACACTTGAGAAGCATCTTTAATATGTGGAGCCTCTTCATAGTCTTTAGGTAAGATTGTTTTACAAGAAAATAGTACCTTGACTCGACGAGTAAATTTCATAGCAAGTAGTCCTGCAATGCAGGTAAAGTTGAGAGAAATTTGAATGAATTTGAATCTTCTGGTGTGGAATTCCACACCATCTGGACTTGGAAAGTTCTCATCTTCACCAAACTCCGAAGGCTCAATCAGCATCAGCAGATAGTGGAGGGACTTTCCTTTGACACCTACAGCACCATAGACAGAAAAAAAAAAAAAAAAAAAAACCATACAATTAAAGTTGGACCCTCAAAGTAAACACAATGTCTCCAGCTGTGTAGATGGGTTTCATTTACCAGGAATATGCTGCAAGAAATTTGAGACCTCTGTGAATTGCTATCAAATTTCTTAGAAAGGTCAGCCATTCATGAATTATTGGAATTTGGGACACTCACATAAGCACGAAAAGGAAAGTTGTTGAAGCAAATTTGGCAGCAACTAATTAAAAGCATTTCGATAGAATTAATGAAACAAGTTAAGGTGGTGTTACCAATTTGCTTATGGGGTATATTTTATAGTTTAATGAAAAATCAATTATGTCATTCGCTTATATTATAATACGTAAATTAGTCATACTACTTGACATTATCACCGTTGCACTCAACAATTTCTCACAACTTAAGACAGTCCCAATCTCTTGGACCATAGGAGTACAAAAAATTGTGGTCACTCATCTATTAATCCAATTGTTTAAAAAAGTTTTTTAAAATAAGTGCAAGAGTGAGTGAACCGTTGAATTTACATCCAACAGTGAGTGACCACAAATCTCTTGAACCCCTGTAGTCCAAGAGATCAGAACTACAACTTAGGATACTTCATATTCACTTTCCTTATGCTATTCTAAAAACTTAAAAGATTTAGGGTAAATTACTCAAATGGTTCTCAAACTTGTACTCGATTTACATTTTGGTCCCTAAATTAAATTATTAGTCCAAATAGTACATAAACTTTATTTTAATCACCAATTTGATCCAACTGTTACATTTTCTATTAAATGTAACCAAATTTTAGGGGCAAATACGACTTTTTATAATTAACAAATAAAATAGGATTAAAATAAATACAAAATTAGAAAATAATTGAAGAAAAAATAGAAAAAAAGAGTGTTTGGTCCCTTTGACGTCTCTTCCTCTTCCAATAGAACCCATTTTTCTGGAGAACTCCAACACCCCATTCTCAAATTGCCTCCCATTATTAATCCCATATGAGTAAACCCCTCCTCCAATCCCCTCTCCCTCATCCCCACCACTAAACAAAGACCCATTTCTTGAGCTTGGCAAGCTGTATCCATGTGGCAAGGACTGAAGCAATTCCCTGAACAATGGTGGCTGTGGAACAGGTTCAAATGGAAAAGTGGGTCATAGAGAACCGAACTCGCTGTCCATGTCGGGGTGTCAATCCCACCATGGACATCTCCGAGGAACCCTAAAGAGTTCGAAAAATTCGAGCTTTTCGGGTTAGGGTTTGTGAAAGTAATGGACCAGTTTTGGAGAACAGAGGAGGGTGAGCATCTAGGTAAGCTGAAAAGGTTGAGAAGGTCAGGTGTAGGTGGGTATGCACCATTAGCACCATCTTGCAATTGTTGCTGCATCTGATCATGGACACCATGAATATTGTCCCAATTGGTTTGTTGCTCAAAGGAAACCAAATGGCTGCTGTTGTTGTTCTGGTCAGTATTGGTGCTGTATGGATTGAACCCAAGTTCATTTTGGAGCTTAATTTCCATGGCAGCATGATGATCTTGTTGATGAGGGTAGGAGAGCTCTTCCATTGAGAGTCTCAAGTTTTCTGCAACAGCAAAGCTGTTGTTGTTGTTGTTGTGGGTTTCTAAGGGAGAAGGCATGAGAACTTGTGGTGGAGGTGGCAGGGGAAGAGGGTTGAGGTTGAGGACACTTTCTGCTGATTCTGGCATGGAGTTTTGGTCAAAATTGCAGCCTACTATATCTTCATACATTTTTGGACCAATCTTTAATTTGTCTTCTGGAGCCTTTGGCCTTTTATGGGGCTGTTTTGTCTCTCTGCAGCATTTTCACATAAATGGGGTCTGGGATGGAGGGTGGTTGTTGGATGGGTTTGGGTGGAGAGTGGTTGTGGGATGAGTTTTGGGGTTGGAGCTTGAGGGTGGTGGCCATGGGGGAATGGAGAGAGAGAGAGAGAGAGAGAGAGAGAGAGAGAGAGAGAGAGGGAGAGTTTTTATTTATTTTTTAGTATTTATTTATTTTTAACGTACGAAATGACCAATTTGCCCTCACATTTAACAACAACATTGACAGAAAGTAACGGTTGGATCAAATAAGCGATTAAAATAGAGTTTATGTACCATTTGGACTAATAATTTAATTTAGGAACCAAAATGTAAATCGAGTACAAGTTTGAGGACCATTTGAGTAATTTACTCAAAGATTTAAAACTTACAGGAAAAAAAAAAAGATTTATAAATTCTAAGATCCTAAAATTTTAGGATAGTGATTTTCTCACTCCCCTTTTATCCACATACACTCCCTTCTGTTTTTTTAATACTTTTTATTATAAAATAAAAGGGAGTGTAGGTGAACAAAAGAGGAGCGAGAATATAGATTTTTTTTAAAAAAATAGAGTTTAAGTGGATAAAAGGGGAATGAGAAAATCAGTACCCAAATTTTATCATCTATTTCATCTGTACAAAATGAAATGACGTGGCATGATCCGTGAGTCAAAACATGGCAAATGGACGGTCAGTATGGTGGAGCTCAGTATGTTTACCCTACGCTTGTTCACGTCATATCTATTTTAATTATCAATTTCTCACTGCCCCTCTTTCGTCTCTCTCCCTCTCTGAAAAACCCTAATTCAACACAAGACAAGCAAAAGGGAAGCAATCCATATCATTCGGATTGGATTAACCGCTGGTTAACGAACATCGTCAGCTCCTCGCTTTTAAAAAAAGCAGCTTTTGATCCTCACTGCAGTCATTTCTGCTGGATCAGGTCAACTTCACTTCTCTCTCTCTCTCTCTCTCTATATATATATATATATATGTATATATATATATATACGTATTCATGTATGTATCTATGTATGTAAGTTGTGGTTAAGCTGACTTTCGGTATATATGTTTGTTCTGGATATTTGTATTGTGAAAAACTCTGTTAATCTCCATTGACCAAACCAAAACATAAATAAAAGATTATGTTACTCTCCATAATTTTTGAAACACCTAAATTCATATGATAACAGCAGACACTGAATTTGGTAATGAAAAGTTGGGTTTGTGATTGAAGTTGCTAATTGATCAAAGTCACCTCCCAAAACAAGAAGCTTAGGAAAGTAGGACAACCTCAATCATACACATTTCACTCTTCAATCAATATAGACAGTAGTGGCACGAAAATAAAGAAAGGAAAAGATTGAAACTGTATTCAACAAAATGCATAGACATTAGGATTTTTATGCATTTAGGAATGCCCAGATTGTATTTCTCAGGGGCCATGATTTGTCAAAATAGAGAAGCTGCCGTAGCAAGCTGTTCGATATAATTCCTGGACACACTGGTTATAGTTTTTTCCCTTAAGAACTGGGGTAGGAGTTCCTTCCTGATAGACTGTAATTAGGCCCTTGTTTTCTGAAAAGTAAAACATCTTTGAACCTCGTCCAGCTTGTCAATAACTTAGACACCAGGGAAATTTGTGTCGCTCATCTCCCTGCTAATTTGGTTCGGTTGCTTGAATAAAAGCTAAAATGTACTAGTTTGGGCCTCCTATAAACAATTTTTCTGCTTTTCCCAAAAAAAAATTCTCCTTTTTACTCTTCATTGGATTTCTGTCATAGGATACACTTACATATATACTGTTATGGTTCTTTCGCCTACGTAAGGATCTTGAAATTGTGTGTTTCAAATTATGACCTTAGCCATTGTTTTTTGTTTTTTTTTTTCAGGTCATTTGTGATTAGATACAGTGTTCCAGGTGATGTTTTGTAATGTTCTAAGAGCAAGTAGAAGCTTTTATCTGTCTAGTAAGGCCTTCCATCTTCCCACTGTAATAATTGGTAGTGTTTCTTATTCAGGAATCTTCAGTACTATGAGAGAAGTGAAGGTAAAAGGTGTGTCTAGTTCGTGTACGCTTGATTCCAATGGAGAATCTCACATCCTACAATCTGAATTAGCTAGTGACAGCCAGAGAAATTCATCCTTGAACGTGCAATTCACTCCTGAAATTGAAAAGAAGTATGTTCATCATGTTTATGATGCTATCGCTCCCCATTTCAGTTCTACCCGGTTTGCTAAGTGGCCAAAAGTAGCCAATTTTTTATCTTCCTTACCTTCAGGATCTCTTGTCCTGGATGCAGGATGTGGGAATGGGAAGTACTTGGGATTTAATCCTGATTGTTTTTTCATCGGATGTGATATAAGTGCCCCTCTTATCAAAATTTGTGCAGATAGAGGGCATGAAGTGTTGGTTGCAGACGCTGTAGATCTGCCATATAGAACGGGTTTTGGTGATGCGGCTATCTCTATAGCTGTATTACATCATCTAAGTACAGAGGGTAGGAGGAAAAAGGCAATAGAAGAGTTGATCCGAGTTGTGAAAAAGGGTGGCCTAGTTCTAATAACAGTTTGGGCTGTAGAACAAGAAGATAAATCACTACTTGCCAAATGGACTCCACTTACCCAAAAGTATGGGGAAGAGTGGATAGGACCTGGTAGTCCACGTGTTCGAAGCCCTTCATCCTGCACATTGGAAAGCATTCCAGAAACAGAGGAGAATGGTTTTGGAGAGCGTAAGCAAGATTCCGGCCAGAGTTCTATGCAGAGTTTGCAGGAAATAACCTCTCAAACTGAAAGTTATTCAGGGGCTTCTACTGATGTAAAAAATGCAAATAATCAACAAGAATATTTCGTCCCCTGGCACTTACCATATCATCGTGCTGAAGTAAGTGGTGCTTCTGCTTGTGCTCTTGCAAATGGCCTTGCAAAGAAAGATGATAAAAAGGGTGCCGTAGTGTATAACAGATACTACCATGTTTTCAGTGAAGGCGAGCTTGAAAGGTAACGTGTCATTTTCTTTCTGTTTCCATTTGTAATATTTTCCATTTGCTCTGTGTTCCAATCAGTTAATGCTTTTCCAAATTAAGACATGTCTAGTGCCTATTAGGACAGAATTTTGCATTTGTGTGTAAATTTTTCATTTACCTAATCTTATACACATCTAGTGCCTATTGGACAGAATTTTGATGCATCTATGCATATGGATTTCTTATCACGGCTGGATCGTTTAGAGCAGTACTTGATGTGTTGGAATTGTAGGAGTTGTGATGACACCTATGAATCAAGAAATGGTCCAAATTTTTCACTCTTTAAAAAAAAATATATATATATATATATATATTTTATTTATTTATTTATTTTTATTTCTTAAAGGTGCTTCTAATGTAGAAAACAGGTAAGAATTGGGGTGATAGGTACTTAAATAGACGTACAAAGTTATGAAACTTGGCTTATAAACTTATTCATCTATATGGGGCTAACATGTTGCCCAACTTGTTAACTTTGTGCCTGAAAGGTGAGCTACTGCTTATATGATTAGGGCAGTGGCTCGAAGTCGCATTCTACTGTCATATTGTCGTACTTAACACTGCAATTGGGTAACAAAACCATTCATGGCAAAGGTAAAGAGACCAACTTTCACAGTGGACCAGCCTTCCCTGTGGGAGACGAGGCTCAATCATGATGGTAGGCCACCCTCTAAGTTAGAGCAGAATCCTTTGATGGCAGTGGTTAAGAAATTCAAAAAAGTTGGAGGTTGTAGTTACTTTAAGTTAGCTTCTCACTGATGCCCAGTTGCTTTAAAGATAGGAGACTTTAAGAGATTAGGTTCAGACTTTAGACGGTATATCTTTCGAATGCCAAAATAAGGCAATAAATAAAAAGAAACTGCCAAAGAAGAGCTTTTGTTTGGTAGCTTTTTGTTTTTTTTTTTCCTGCAATTTTTTTAATTAAGGAGAGGAGAGAAAAGGGAGAAAGTAGAGAGGAAGAAGATAAATGAGAGAGAGAAAGAAGATAGGCAAAAGAGATGAGGAAGAGGAAAGATAGAAGAGCATACCTAAAAACTAAGCAAAAACCTAACTGGAAGGATATTAAATTTACGGGGTCAGTTCTTAATGTTCTGACAATCTAACTTTTAAGTGATGTCCTACTTTTTCAGCTCATTTACTTATTGCTGTCTTTAAATGCAGGTTGGTAGCTGGTATTGATAATGCTGTAATTGTTGACAGATTTTTTGACAAATCCAACTGGTGCGTTGTCCTGGAGAAAAAACTATGAAAAGCCAAACAACAGAACCTTGCGGGGCATGGAAAAACTTAATGTAAACCATAAGCTCTGCAGCCTGGAACAGCAAATGTGCGGCTGGTGATGGACAAAATCCATTCAACATGTTTACAGTGTGCCATGGGAAAACTGCTTTTTGATTGTGAGGAATTGCTTTTGAATTATACAAGCTTTTATTAAAGGTGGTTGACTGCAACTGTAGTGGTCAGCTATTGTTCTGTGCCACATGCAAAAGAGAGAGCATCAAATATTTATTTTGATTTATTGCTTGTCTGGCGTGGCATTAAATAGCTCTTTACACACAATAAGAAGCCTGCCTAACGGGACAAACAAATAGCTCATCACACTTGAACGAGACAAACAAAAATAACTTAACCTACCACGTGGCATGAAAGTACCTAATAATTCTTATGAATGTATTTAGGTACATCATGAACACTTTTCTGGTAGAAATTTATATGATGTGTTTACTAATCAAGAATTCGAATTCGAATTAGGAATTGTATTTTAATTATGGAGGATTTATGTGTTTATTTCACATCAAAGAATTCGAAAGTGGATCTCATACAAAATTAGAAATTGAATTCTTGATTTGTGAGGAATTCAATTCTTGGATAGGAGGTGGTATTCTAATTTTTGAAGAATTAACATATTAAGGATGTGTTTACTAATCAGGAATTGAAATTCTCATTAGGAATTGAATTCCACATATGGAGGATTCCTGCGTTTACTTTATATCAAGGAATTGAAAAGTAAGAGGGGTCCACACAAAATAGGAAAGTAATTCAATTCTTGAGTGGGAGGTGGTATTCTAATTCCTGGAGAACTAACCCATTAGAAATTCATCTTTTTTACCCATTATATCCTCACATAATTTTTAAAATTCCAAATTTACCATCTACTTTAACCCAACAACGAGGACATTTTAGTAACTAGTACCACTCCTACCCAAATTCCATATGGTTTAGCAAACAACTTCAATAGGAATCCGAAATCTAACTTCCCTCAATCCATATGGTTTAATAAACAACTTCAATAAGAATCCAGAATCTAATTCTTCTCAATCCACCTATTCCTCAATTCAATTCATCCTAATCAAATTACGAATTTGTAAACATGCCATAAGAATTCATCTTTTAAACTCATTATATCCTCACACAATTTTAAAAATTCTAAATTTGTCATATACTTTAAACCAACAATGAGGACATTTTAGTAATTATTACCATTCCTACCCCAATTCCATATGGTTTAATAAATAATTTCAATAGGAATCCGGAATCTAATTTCCCTCAATCTATATGGTATAGTAAACAACTTTAATGACATGTTTAATACTTGCCTCCTTTCTTGAAAGTAGGAACTCCTACTTTCATGTCAATCATAGTTTGACATATGTGTAGAGATTTTTCTTTTTTTAGTTTTCATGAATTATTTTTGCATATTTGTCAAACTGTGATTTGCAGGAAGTAGGAATGCCTCCTTCCAAGGAAGGAGGAAAGGAGTGTCCCTCTTTAATATTGCAACCTATTCGAGTCAACTCATTCCTTATATAGGTTTTTAGCAATAAACTCATTTTAACATGATATATTATACAATTACTCATATAAAGTCTATTTGGAGGGAGAAACCCAAAATTAGCCACTTTTCTAATTGGTTTTAGAAAAAATGTAATACACTAAAAACCAATTAAAAAATGACAAGTAGCTAGTTTTGGAGTTTTCCCTCCAAATAGGCTTTATATGGGTAATTGTAAGGTAATTCGCAAAAAAACAGAAATAACTATACATAAATCATGTACTTATATAATCTAGGTTTTGTTTTGCTTTTTTGTTTTTGTTTTTGTTTTTGTTTTTGTTTTTGTTTTTGGCGAAAATATAATCTGGGTAAATTAAGGACCTGAAAAGATTAATTTGTAAATTTTAACATATAGTTCTGTCGGGTTACCACAAACTTTCCATTTTTTTCTTTTTTGATGAAATGGGGGACCAAAGAGTTACAGACTAAACGACAAACTTTCCATTTTTCCTTTCTTCTATTTTTGGACAAATTATAGCTTCCAAATATTGCTATGACAAATAAACAGTGCTTCAATTTTTGTGTCAGTTCCTTTGTTAATAATTCGTTGTCTTAACAATTCGTATATTCATTAATCTTGTTTTTACACATTAGTGATATTTTGGTAATTAACTAATTAACTTCAAATTTAACATATCCAAGTTTTTGCTTATATTTCAATTTCTCATGTTGATTGTTTCCAGCTATACTCCTAGTCACTGGCGGACCCAGAAATTTTTTAGCGGAGGTGCAAAATTGACTAAGTATGAAAAATGGTTTTTCGGAATAATCATTTTCTCAAGATAATTTTTGGCGGCTTTTATTCCTTACACATCAAATAAGAAAACTTGATTTTATAGGATTTTAGTATGAAGTATATATTGACTTAATGAGCCATCATTTTTAGCCTAAATCGTATTTTGCACTAAAACCGATTTTTTATATTTTGATTTGGTGGGAATTGATTTTCTAGTATTTTTATTTGAATCCAAATGGGGGGTACTTCCTTATTTACATTGTAAACTTAAGTAAATGGAGTAATATAAAAATAAATTAAAGTAAAAGGACAAAGACATTTACTTAAATGTTGAAAATGGAAATAAGATAATCTGTACACCAGTTGAGCAAATGGGCAATTTGAAACACCTACGATGGTTTTTCAGGCGAAGGGAGGTGCAGCTGCACCTCCTTGCGCCTTAATGGGTCCGCCTCTGCTCCTAGTATAGCAACGACTATATATACATTGCCAACGGTGTCTAGTTTATAGGAAAATAACATTGACCTACATATTATTAGTTTCAGATTCGAACTTCCATAACTTCTTGACAGTGTATGTGAGAAACGTCCCTTCTTCAATCGCTTGTACTTAAAAAAAAGACTATACATATATAGTTTTTTTTAATATTGCGGTTAAGTGTACTTTTCAAAAAAGCAAAGATGTCGATATTATTGATATTGTTGGATACATCGACCTTACACGTATCAATACATTATCGATACAATTCGTGGATCAAGTTGACTGGACTATATATATATTGTTGGTACATTATTGTGATGAATTTGCTCAAACATGCTCTCCTAGTCATGCCATGTTGGTTGGTTGCCCATGCAGGTACGTTTATTTTGGACGGTTAGATTTTAGACATTTCATGATTTGGTGGTGGTTGTTGGTCACTGTTATTCATCTTTGGACTGCCACTCACCAACACCTATCACACTCATTATATATAGGATCATATCGGAGCCCAGAAACTCTCTCTCTCTCTCTCTCTCACATGCGTGTTTTTGTCGTTTTTGCAGTATGATAACTCCATCAGTCCATCGCAGAAAGCAATAGGGGTGGGCACTCAAACCGGCAAACCGGAAATCCGAGTCGAACCACACCGAACTAAATCGGAAAAAAATCGAGTTGACCAAAAAGTCAAAAACCGAACCGGACCGGTTTCGGATCCGGTTCCATATCTTCAAAAACCGAACCGGGCCGAACCGAACCGGTGAAACTAAAAAAATATATAATTTCAATATATATTTATATTTAATGCTATATTTTTAATTTCACTAAAAAAAACCTAATATTTATCTAAGTTCAATGTCAAAATATCTCTCTTTTCTCACTTTAATATATATTTTTTTATATGAAATTGAATAATTTCTTAATTTTCAAGTAAAAAAATAATATTTCAGTTGAGAATTGTATTACAAAACAATTTAAAAAAATAATTTTTATAATCCGATTCAAAACCGAACCAGAACCGGACCGAAACCGGTTCAAACCGAACCGGACAGTTTTTGAATTTTTTTTTATTAAAACCGAACCGAACCAAAGCGCATGAATAGTATCGGATCTGTTCTAATTTGAGGCAAAAATCGGTCCAAACCAAACCGTGCCCACCCCTAGAAAGCAACAAACCAACCAAGAAAAGATTATCACTTCAAAATTTAATGTTGATTACCATTTAGTGGTAAGTTGGAAGGGTTTTATTAACGTGTACCCTAGGATACATGTTTAGGTGATGTAAAATACGTACATACTAAAGTGTTATTGTTGTTTTTTAAAAGTAAATAATTGAGGTTATTATAATACAATTGTTAGAATATAAACAGCTTGCAACTCAAAACCAATTAATAAGGGATGGAGAGAGGCATAAGATCTTTTACGTTGGCAGCTTGACTATTATATCATGTTAGAATGTGATAGCATTCAATTCAAAATCAATAAGTAAGTGGAGATGTTCAAGATATTTTAATCTCTTTATACTAAGCTTTCATTTCCAACATGAGACACATTCGAGATCATGTGTTCAATTTTCATGTCTCAAATATCACTTGTATTGTGTAAAAATAATTTTGTGTCACAATAGGATAAAATATGTACATGCTAAAGTGTAACTACAGTTTTGTGTAAGTAATATAATTTGTTTGGTTATATTGGAGATCTAGCCTAGTATAAGTTAATCCAGTTGTTGTGAAAGTTAGGAAGGGGGTGTTTTTTTTAACACACATCCAATTAATATGTCGTGGGAATTAGGACATGAGATTAGTGAATTGAAAATTTAGTCACTAAATATTAGAGAAATATACAAAATAAATATGGGACAAAATGAACACAATTTTATTTTTGAAGAGAGAATGAGCCCACAGTATCTTCGATCTTTAATGCAATACAAATACTAAAAATAAAAAACAATTTCTAATTTTAAGCAATATATCTATGTTTTATTCTTTATGCCTTTTTGGTGCTGAAAATATCATGTGTACTTGTATATAGTCAATTGAAAACCCATACCTAAACTTTGATAGAATCATAAATGAACGAAACAAGTATAAATAAATTGGTGCATCGCTTGCAACAAAAGTAGCAAGCAACCGAAGATGTCTGGAAACCTATGCTCACTAGAAGCTCTTTCCTCTTCCTTCCAAGTCCATAGCAAGCCAAGGGAAACATCCCCTCTAGAATACAAGGCCACCAAGCCCCATGCAAACCACTTAGAATTTCAGAAATTCAATTCCCTTGCTCAATCAGCAAGGGAGCTTTCAAACAAAGCAATTTTTTTCCACTTTGAGAAGACACTTTTGAAGTCACCTTCCCTGTTTCCTTACTTCATGCTTGTGGCCTTTGAAGCTGGTGGGCTTTTGAGGGCTCTAATTTTGTTTCTTTTAAGCCCTTTTATTTGTTTGGTTGGTGGAGAGCTGGGGCTCAACATCATGGTTTTTTTGTGCTTTTTTGGAATTAGGAAGGAAAAAATGAGAGTTGGGACATCTGTGCTGCCCAAATTCTTTTTGGAGGATGTTGGGTGTGAAGGGTTTGATGTGGTGATGAGATGTGGGAAAAAAGTTGGATTTAGTGACTTGCCTAGAGTCATGGTTGAAGGATTTTTGAAAGATTATGTTAGGGTTGATGTTGTTGTTGCAAGAGAACTAAAAGTGGTTGGTGGATACTTTGTGGGTTTGATGGAGGCAAAAAATACAAACAGTTTGGATTCAAATCTGATTCTTGGAGAGAAAAAGTCAGATTATCAAGCAATTGGTATAATTGGTTGCCACAATGAAAACATGCATGAGCAACTCTTTTCTCATTGCAAGGTTGGTCAATGGTCTCTCATCTCTCTCTCTCTCTCTCTCTCTCTCTCTCTCTGAAACTGTTTTTGGGTTTTGAACATTTTCCTAACAATACCCATGTTATATATTTTTCAGGAGGTTTACTTGGTGACCGAAGCTGAGAAGCAAAGCTGGAAAAGCCTTCCAAGAGAGAAATACCCAGAACCATTGATTTTCCATGATGGAAGATTGGCCTTCAAACCAACCCAACTTGCCACCTTGGCCATGTTCATGTACATGCCACTAGGAATTTGCCTATGCATCCTAAGATTCCTTTCTGGCATATTTCTACCTCACAGCATTTGCACTCCAATCTTAGCCTTCACAGGAACAATCACCACAATTTCAAAACCCAAGTCCTCTATTTCCTCAACAAATGGTGAAGGAGAAAAACAAAGAGGCAGACTCTATGTTTGCAACCACAGAACCTTGCTTGATCCTCTCTATGTTCAATTAGCCACCAACAAATCTCTCACTGCTGTCACTTTCAGCTTAAGCACAGTGAATGAGAAAATTGCTCCCATGAAGACTGTCAGATTAACAAGAGACAGAGAGAGAGATGGGGAAAAAATGGAGAAGCTGTTGAGCCAAGGTGACCTAGTGGTTTGCCCAGAAGGAACCACATGCAGAGAGCCTTATCTGTTAAGGTTCAGTCCATTGTTTGCTGAGCTCACAGATGACATTGTTCCTGTGGCCATAGATGTGAAAGTGAACATGTTTTATGGCACAAGTGCTAGTGGGTTCAAATGTTTGGATCCAGTTTTTCATTTTATGAACCCAAATCCTGTTTATAGCCTCAGGTTCCTTGAGAATCTGCCAGGATCAAACACATGCAAGCTTGGTGGAAAATCAAGTTTTGAAGTTGCCAATTATGTACAAAATGAGATTGGCAGGGCCTTAGATTTTAGGTGCACCAGACTCACAAGGAAAGACAAGTATATGGCATTGGCAGGCAATGATGGGAGCTTGAAGGGCTCAAGGAAGGTGACTCATGCGTGAGTCATAACTGTGAAATTTAATTACCACCAGCTTTAGGACATATGTATGGTGAAGAAATCATGTGTAAGCATAAATAATGTATATTTCAATTTGGGGTTGTTTCAAGTGATCTAGACCCTTGACTGTAATCAAAGATTGATCTTTTTTTTCTGAAGTTTTAAGCTTTGTATTAGACTAAATTTGGGTTGGAAAAGCAGGAGGCTTTTAGCTCAAGTGGTTAAGAACATTTATCCCTGCACTCGAGGTCCTAATATCAGTTTAGGTAGAGGGTTTTTTCTTTTTAAAAATATATATATATATATATATATTTATTTATTTATTTATTTTTTTGGGTAAAAATATTAGATTTGACAATGTAATGCAATGTTTAGACCATTTGAAATTTTATCTAATCCCTCAAAATCCAGGAATGCAAGATTTCCCGAGAAATGATTCATTCTCACCATTATAAACAACATTGCACAAACTAAAACTGTTCACTAAAAAGCTACCTGTTCCTGAGTTTCTCTCTTCTGTAAAGATCATGGAAATGCAGGATTCACAAATGTTCTATTAAGCAATCAGTTCATATCAAAACATCAGAGTAAAAACTAAAAGACATAAGCAACATTGTAATTTAATTTTAAGCCAAGACCATCATGTATGAGCCAAGTACATCTCCAATGCATCTGCCGGACCTATTTATCGAAAAATGCATCCTGCTGCGACTATGGAACTACAAATGGAGATATCCATAATGAAGGATATCCCCATCCCTTCACTTATGCTAAACTTTGGTAAAACAAGGGAAGCGATTTAAAGCTGTATATGGTATGCAAGAAAGGTATAATGGCGTTAGCAGTTCACACCCCAGTCATAAGGCTGGTACATCACCTTCAGCTGAGATTTGGCAAGCGATTCCAGTAAAGCTTCTGAGACAGCCGGCTCGAGGTAGTTTGATGAGTGCTTCAGTACCTCTACCTCATTCTTGCCGAAATCAACGCTAAACCTGAGCATTAAGAAGTGTTGTTGGATGAGGCAAGTTAATTATTAAAAATGTTTCAGAATATCACACAATAAGGAGGAAGGTTTTGGGATTAAGAATATAAATTAGAGCCTTTGCTTAGAACAGCTTACCATTTAAGAATCTTACTAGCTGATGCAACCTTGGTATCAAAATCAATAATAAGACCTCCATTTCTTAAGAAATTACGAGCTGCTTCCATCAGTTCTTTATCAATATCCCCTGGAGAATAGCATCGAAGAGCAGGGCCAGATCGAGTACCACAAACCAGCGCAAAATGAATAAGAGGCTCTGAGTAAGGAAGAGTCACCTGGTATGGAAAGGGGCAAAAATGAGGTACAATAAAGAGGCTGAGCTCTTAGGAGATAAGATAAGAGTTGACTGGCAGACTACAATTCTGGAAAGACAATGTGTTTAACCATGTACATGTAAACACAAAACCCTAGTCTGTTAACTATTAAAACACACACATGATGGATGTGCCAGGTCTAAGTTTAAACCATATCAATAATGAAGAATATTAGTACCGTCTTACCATGGAACGCTTATCTTTTGCACCAAATGGCTTCATGAGATTGTATGGTGGTCGCTGGTTTCCCCGTAAAATACCATTTTGAATAGCTGAAAGTGAGTATGTGGACCCACCAACAACATACTTGAAGTCTCCAAACAACCTCTTTCGTTCAATTGCTCCAGCTGGATGACCCCATACCAATATTGCATGGATGGCCATCAGATTGTAGAGATTTATAAAGAAAGCAAGTTTCTCCTCCCTCTGCATATCCTTCACTTCCACTCTTTGAAGCTCTTCTACTATTCTCAGATACCTACAAAGATATTTACCATCTACAATATCTTAGATATAAAAACAAAAATAGTTTATCAAGACACAAAACTGCATTTCCCAATAGCAATTAAAAGAACTCATTTGAGGAAAACAAAAAAGGAAAAAAAAAGAAAAACCTTGCAAATTCCTCACTTCCATGGATACTTCTGTAATCAACATGCTTTCCGTCTTCTGACACATAGGCCTCAAGGATTGCATAAAATAAAAATCTCAACCTTGATGCAATGTCTAGGATGGGCTTTGGCTTCACATCAATTATACCCCTTGGGATGTTGTGACATTGAGATACAATTGGATCATCATCCAAGAACCGATACAGGTGGTTCCCATCCTCAAATAGATTTTCCCTAGAGAAACACAAGAGGAGAAAACGTCAACAATGGAATAATACATGTGATGCAAATTGGTTTGGCATTAAAAAAATAATAAAAAATAAGCTAAAATTCTTCGCTTAAATATCATGCATTTTATGGGAAAATATGTGTCTTCCACCACTAACTGTCCTTTTGAACAAGACAATGAATCAGGGAGAGCTGAGACCTCATTTTTCACTTCATGTTTTTTCCTCCACATTTCTTTTGAACTACTTTCCCCTCAGACTGTTCTAGCAATGAAACAAAGCAGAAGAGAATTTAAAGACACTTCAAGGGAAACTTCAAGGGACTCACTCAAGAAAATGATGAAAGAAGAGTTTGCTTGCAAGCTTTCTCCCAAATTCAATTGCCTGTCTCATAACACAAACCAAAAGGAAAAGGGAAGAGTTAATGATAATGAGATTAAACTGGAAACTAATTTTGCATTTGTAGTAAACCCAACACACGTAAAAATTGAAATAATTTCACGTATATAAGACAGAATCCAAAAGCATGACTTACGACCAACAAACTAAAAGAAAATGAAGCCCAGTAATTCCTTGTAAAATGCAAGATAATCTGGCCAATTGAAAGATGGAAGTCATATGACCACTGCTTTCCCAATAACTGAAAAGAAACTAATAAAACCAACTAACCTCTTCCCTTTCCAGATACTGATCCTCTGCTAAGAAATCCACCGCTTCTGAACCTGAAAAACAGTTCATGAACCTGCGCATTTTATAAAACCGATCCTTCACAATAACAAATTCTTTCATCTTCCGGGCAATTAAAGCTAGTTCATCAATAGCTCCACTATTGGACAAATCATCTTCACCCGAAAGTGGTGGCAAAGGAGCTTCAAATGATGGTGGTTCACTGATCAGGTAATCAATCTTCTCATCAAACTTTCCAGACTCGTTCAAGCCCTTTAGCTCACTCAAGCCTCCAATAAGGACTTCATTAAAAAAAACTTTTGGAACAGAAGAAGACCCAGCAATTTTCTCTAACTCAAGCTTTCTACTGGGGAATACATCAATATTGATCTCAACATATCTGAGCTTCTTCCTATACAAAAATAATCTAGCCTCTTTGCAGTCCTGGCATCCTAATCTCGTGTACAGTATAACTCTTCCCTTTATGGCTATAGCTTGTGCTGGTTCTTCAATGACCTCCTCCCTCTGCTCAGCTTTGTTTTCTGCATCACCATCTTGGGATGTCCTAATAAAGCTTAGGGGATTCCATGCAGATCTATCCACTGTTTTCTGAGAGACCTCTCTAGCTTCACTGTCTTTAGTGGAATCTGAAGCATTCTTATCTGCATGGTCAATAACATCTTGTTCGTCTTCATCTCTTTTCCCAGAAAGGCGACGCAGAAAAGTGGAGACTACAACTACACCTTTAATCTTAACAAGGTTTGTTAGCGCCACTGCCTTTTTGACTACTCCCTGGGTCTCTGAATCAAGATCTAAAGTATGGGTGGACATACTTCTGTTAGCTTCCATCCCAGGAACCTCAGTTCCATCAAAGACTGGCTCTAGCTCCTCCTCCTCTCCAAGAATTTTATCTGTTGTTTGGTTTGTCTCCTCTTGAGCTTTGGACTCCAAATCCTTACCCTGATCTGTCTTCTTACCCAAGTTATCATGTCCATCATTGTGTAATTTTTCTTCTTGAGCTGTTGACGCCACCTTATGACCAGAGTCATTTTGTTCCTTATTTGAGTCTGAATCCTTTTCTTGAGCTTTAGACTCCAAATCCATTCTCTCATCAATCTTCTCACCCATGCCACTGTGACTTGGATTACTGTCTAACTTTTTACCCTGCTCTTTAGATTTCAAATCACCGCTCACATCCGTTTTTTCAACCAATCCATCTTCTCCATTATTCTCTAACTTGGGACCACCAGTGCTGATACTCAGAGATTCAATCTCCTTTGATGGTTCTCCTCCCTGAGATTTCTGAAGATCAAGTGTATCTCTATCCAACTTCTGAGCAGCCAGAGAACTTGTGACATTTTCCTTAGTTGAAGCCTCCTTCTCCATGAGGCAGGGAAGAATAAAGTTCAAGCACTAACTCATTAAAAAACAGCCGTAAAATGTTTACACTGTGAACTTTGAATGATTTTATGCAGGATCCTGCAATAGTTTAAACAAAATTTAACAATGTCATGACTTGCAAAGCTGCTGAGTGTTGATTAATTCAATAAACTAATATTGCCATAAAACTTTGGCTTGCAAAATCCTAGCTCATCAAAAAAGTTATTTTCAATGAACACGTCTAGCAAGATTGTAATCGGCTAATAAAGATTGAAGATTAAACAGTACTAAAGTAATTTATTAACGCTGCACCAAACAAAAAATTTGCGTGTGGTTACTGGTTGCCACCAACCAATGCCTAAGCAATACTAACATCACTCAGAAACACCTAAATTAAGTGATGGCTTTCATGAACAGCAACCTGGCTACCTCAGTTGCTAATCAAACAACAAAAGGAGCTATTAAACTCAATGGGTAAGAAATATCCATAGCCAGAATAAAAAATAGTTTTTCCACTGATCATGTTGCTATATATTTTTCCATACACCAAAAGTTAATGCTTCTTTTGCTGGTAGAATCATCCGTGAAAGTCAACCCATATCGAGCAAGACAAAAACATGGCAAACACCATGTATCCAATTTAGCACACACTGCCGCCGGCCCACCAAGCAAACGTAAAAAAAATTGAAAATTGAAAAATAAGGAGATATACATGACTTGGCATGCTCATATTCATACACTAAAATTTCAAGAAAGGGTCGTGCTTAGACCTCACCTAAACTCACAAGTGTGTAAACAAGAATCTGCAAATCAAGAAAGAAAGTGCAAAAAGAAGAAACCATTTGACTGGTTACAGGCTAGGCAGCGAGTCATATTGTTCGCTTAAGAGAAAGATCCTTGCCCAATAAACAGGTCAAAATGACTACCTGCATGTTTAGTATATGTATGAAGACAGTACAATTTTTTGTATACCCAACAAAAAGCAAGCCTTCACTGTTTCCTATATAATAGCATTATGCAAAGGTGAATTTTCAACTATTTTGACCAAAGAGCGGGTGCAGATAGTAAAGCACAAATGACTTTCCATCCCAATTTCCTCAATTTCCCAGTAAATAAACAGGTAATTAAGAAAATATAATAACCAATTGAAAAGAATTAACTAATAAAGTAAACAAATTTACAAAACCGAAAGAGAGAACGAGAAAGAAATATTACAGATCTGAAATGGGCTGAGAGAGCGCGATGGGATTGGGGAGGAACAGTTCAGAGAGAAACAAAAGGAAAAAGAAGAGCGAAACTGGAGAGAGAGATCTCTGAGCAGTTACAGAGATGACATTAAATGGTGTGAGAGAGAGAGTTACAATTGGTTTTTGGGGAGAGGGAGAGAGAGAGAGATTGAAATGAAACCGCGATTTTCAGAGGGAAGAGAGGAACGCAGGAAGCGGGAAGTCCGTGGGCTCAAGAAGATAAATATTTAAGAGTGGGTTTTTGGACTTTCGACCCAGTACACACTTCAGTATTTTATATACGTGTGGACTGATCGGGTTGAATTTTCTTACACAAAAAAAATTAAATAAATAAATAGCGACTTTGTGTTTGAAATTAGTGAATCTTCCAAATAACTCATGTTTTGATATATATTTTGTACCATATATGTAAAGTTAATTCCTTTTTTAAAATGATATGTTTAATTAGTCAATTTTTATGTGATAAAATAATTGAAGTGATCATATACATGAAAAAATGCTTGACCAAGTGTGATGTCTTATCAACATCACATAAGATGAGATATTATCGTATGACATTAAAATACGGCTACATGTCATAATCTGTTAATATGATATAATATGTGTGAACAACATAGTTAAAATCTCGCTTTTAAAAATATAATATCAATAAATATTCAATGTTAAAAAACTACCTTATGTGGCAACCCTACTTAAGAATCCCTCCAAATACAAATAAAATATAGGGCCTGTCTGTAAAAAATTTGAGTAAGGTTAAAAGAATTAAAAGCACGTCAGAAAAAAGAAGACAAAAGTGCTTTTTTAGGATTAAATAAACACTTTTAAGGAGCGTTTTAATTTTAGCTAAACTTTTTTTAAAGGTATCTATTTATCTATATATTAATATAAAATAAAAGAAGGCCAAAACGGTCAAAGGGCACACCAAATTCATTCTATCTAGAGGAAAGGCGCTAGTCACGGAGAAGCCAAAATGTGGACCAATACCATAAACTTTTACTCTATTTGTAAACCGCGTATCTTTTTCGTAAAATGTATAGCCTAGACTAAGACTGAGGTCAAGGCCTATACCAGATCTTTCGGATTGAGATGCTCTCCGTAGAAGACCTGCACACTTTGAACAACTATAAGAATATGAGTGAACTGAGGTTGGTTCCAGTCGAACTCCCTCCGATAGTTAAGTCATAAGTGGTTGTAAGTTGAAGAGAATGGATGTAGGGTTTACAAGATGAGAGTATTTATTACCTTTGTCCAGAGATAGGTGATGGGTATTCATAGGGGAAGAAGAAGAGACAAAGATACTTAAGGAGGATATATTTATCTTCCTTCCCCCTGGTTGGACTAGACCACATTAAATGATCTGTTTCTGATCACTATACTATCTGGCAGGGATTGTGTGACGAAGTGACATGTGGCTTTGGATGGAAGGTATATTAAATGATCCCTCTCTATCACCAGTCTGTTCACTCAGGGATCAAAGGGTAAGGCGACACTTTTTTCTTGGATGGGATGTACATTAACTGATTTATCTCACTTGCCAGGTTGTCTTACCAAAGGGGTGGAGTGTTTGACTCGACAAGGGTCTGATCATGCTTGTGGATCATTAATGCGCCTCTGGTTGAACACAACACCAGAGTGGTCGGGTCTGTGATCAAATAACCGAGAGCGGATTCAACCTTTATCCTGTCAAATCTTGGCTGGGAGGCCTTTTATCGACCCTCAAGGGTACCAAGTATGATCGGGTTGGTATTAAAGGTAACCCAGCCCAACTACAGCCACGTGGCGTTCTCTAATAGGCTCGACTCACAGTGATGGTATGAGCCATTAACACTATTCATTCAAGGAAAATATGAACTTGCAAAGAAAATTTTCTGAAAATGCAGACTATATTGAGAAGATCTAACATCTTACATTTCACAACATACATCATACATGGCTTGTTAAACTGAATTCATATTTACATAGCTACCCTACAGCGAACACTGCTTCTGCTTGCATTCTCCATGCTATTTGTTCATATTTGCAGGGTTCAGTATTTCCCAGGGCCCTTACTCGGTAACTTTCATCCGAAGAAAAGGCTACGAGGGCATATCACTTGTATAAGAAGTTTACAAACCTGAACCCTCCCCTTCTTCCTTTATATAATGAAAGAGTAGGAGTTGTCGAATAAGAGGTTGTGGTATGTCAATCTTGACAAGGGCTTCCTCCCATCAGTTCAGCTTTATCTTTCCCCTTTTCAATTGATAGATACACTGGATATTGTGGATATATATATATATATATCTCATATGGGTAGCCATCGATATCTTCAACACAATTCCACCTTCATCTGAAGTTTTGATCAGGCAAA
The DNA here is from genome assembly GCF_902201215.1 of Prunus dulcis. NCBI lineage: Eukaryota > Viridiplantae > Streptophyta > Magnoliopsida > Rosales > Rosaceae > Prunus > Prunus dulcis. Next base: position 38,237,426 of record NC_047650.1, on the reverse strand, counting down.
AGGATCAACTGGACTGCAAGCTACACTCAAATGAAGGGTCCATCTCCCATCCGAGTTCTCCACATGCAGTAAGAACAGTGGCAAGGATGTAATCATCCACCTCAAAACCCTCTGTTCGCATCCGATACATGAGCTTCATAGCCTCTTGGCAGAGACCATTCTTTGCATAACCCACTATCATAGCCTTCCAAGAAACCAAATTCCGTTCTGGCATGCTGTCAAAAACTTGAAATGCCTCCGTTACATAGCCACATTTTGCATACATAGAAATCAAAGCGCTACCCACAAAAACATTAGACATGGCAGCACTTTTATTTGCAGAGGAGTGAATCAATTTCCCGTGCAGAACGGTTTCCAGCTGGGCGCATGCTTTCAAAGCGGATGAGTAAGTAAATGCATTGGGCTCCACCCCATCCTCCATCATTTCATTCAAGAATTCAAGAGCTTCAGACTCAAACCCAAGATGTGCACAGCCAGAAATGATGGCTGTCCACGAGACAACATCTCTTAGAGGCATTTGTTGGAGGACCTTTGTAGCATTAGAGTACTCCCCACACCTACAGTAGAACCACACTAAAGCACTTCCTAGGTGTGAATTGGTTTCAGTTGAGTTCTTTACTATCTGTGCATGAACTTCCCTCCCCATCAGCGAATCCCTCATTGAGCCACATGCTCTGAGGATGCTTACAATGGTCAAGTTGTTGAGAAATATATTTCGCCTCTTCATTACTTGAAAGAGGCATATAGCCTCCTCACTGAAGCCCTTCCGAGCATACCCTGCTATAATAGATGTCCATGTAACTGTATTTCGGTTCCTCATTCCATCAAATACGGTTCTTGAGTCTATCATCTCCCCGCATTTTGCGTACATATCAACTAGAGAAGTGTCTATAAAAACATCATTCTTGTAAATCTTCTTAACTATGGCTCCATGTAATTGCCTCCCAAATCTTAACTCCTTTTCTTCCCCACAAGCCTTGAGAACACCACACACTGTAAACTCATTAGGCGAAAACCCCTCACTTAACATCTGCGAGAACAGTGAAAAAGCCTCCTGTCCATGCCCTTGTTGGGAACAAGCAGTTATCAAAGTTGTCCAACAAACTACATCCCACTTTGGCATCTGATCAAATGCGCGGTAAGCACTTGACAGCTCTCCACATTGCGCATATAATTTAACAACGGCGCTGTCAACAATCAAGTTGCTCCAACCACCCTTCAAGACACCACCATGGACTTGCCTCCCAAGCTCATAATCCACCCTCATACTACACAAATTCAAGACACACACAAACATATTACCGTTCGGTTGAACCCCATCATTAATAGCATAACTAAACAAACCCAAAGCTTCATCATCCAAACCGAAGTTCAAGTAGCCATTAATAATGGCGGTCCAAGAAACCACATTCCTAACAGTCATTTTGTCAAGCACTTTGCGGGCATCGACTAACTTCCCAAACACTAAATAAGCACAAATCAAATTATTAAAAACATACGTAACAGGATTCGCTAAACACCTCAAAACAACTGCATGTAATCTTCTCACTTCATTTAGACTACGACATGAGCGGAGCCAAAGAGCAAGCAAATAGGGTCTGGAGCTTTGGCTCAGTGACCGAGTATCAGAGAATTCGGCATCTGGGTTTTCTTGGGAGCTTAAATTCTCAAAGTCGTAAGTAGAAGATGGGTTTTCGCAATAAAAACAACGAAAATTCGTGGGGGTTTTACGATTTCTGGTCTTTGAATTTGAATGCTTTCTCTGTATTGGTGGTTGAATGGAGAACAGAGAAGGTGTTTGATAAAGATTGACGCCAATACGTGGTGGCAAGAGAGTCGGCGAAAGCATTGCCTATTTTGCAGTTTGAAAATCCCCGCGAAACAAAGAAGAACTCAAACAGAATCTCAGTTTGAGAAAGCTGGGCTCCGCTGGGCATTAAATATCCTCCTAATTTTTCTCAAAACTTAAATTTTCAGAATATTTTAATAAAAATACTTTTTGTTTTGAGAGATTTTCTATTATACCCAATATAGGAACTCAAATTATTTTTAAAAAAATTTATATAAAATGGAGTTTATAAACACACTCAAAATTCATTTACAAAATAACAAAAATACTTTTTAATTTCTTTTAAATTATAAAACTGCTATTGATTTCTTAAATTCCAAAATCTTATAAAAAAATCAAAAACACTCAATAGGGCATCAAAGTAATTTAATAATTAAAATTTAATTTAATTATTTTTTATATTTATTTATAAAAATTAAATGGTGTAGACGTGTATATGACTAAATATCTGTTCTTCTTCATCTTTTTTCTTTTTTTTTTTGGCAAAAAACCAATTTTTAAAAGTTGGGGTGAGTTTAAGGGAAATTTGGTGAAAAACCCTCCTGTTCTTTTTATTTGGCTTGAAAAACCCTCCTGCTCTTTTTATTTGGCTTGAAAAACCCTCGTAGTCTGTTTACAGTACGTTGCAGTACGTTGCCATTTCTTTTTCCTCCATCTCTTCCGGGCCAGCAAATAATTTTGGCGCAAACTCTATGGAGGTTTCTACTGCCACTCTCCAACCCTCTTGTTCTTTCCCACTAAGAGCCCCTAAAACCGCTACCAGAGACCGCGCTTCTTCTCTCTCTTTCGTCAGAACCTCGTCTAGAAGTATTTCCCTGTCTTCCAAAATCACCAATGGTATGTACTCTTTGCTCATTTATTCCAAATTTACAAACTTAACTTTGCGTTTGATTTTTCCTGAAATGGGTATTGTTAATTTGCACTCACCATACAAGTGATTGCTGTTAATTTGTGATTATTAAGTGAAAAAAAAATTTTGAACTTGTGTCCAAAAAGAATCAATGGAATTGGGAAATACGTTGTTAGTTTCTTAGAAGGAGCATTTTTTGTATCTGGGTTGAGGGTGTTTGTGTAACAGATAGCCGTTATGAACTGGCAGGTTTAGAACATGCTTAATTTGATAATTTCCTTTTGATTTTTCATAAACTTGGTATTGTTAATTTGAACTAAGCCTACATGTAATTTTCTTTTTTGTGCTTTAGTTTATCACCGAAGCCTCTTTCTATGACATCGAAGCCTTTGTGTATGTCATATGTCAAATTTGGAAGCTGAAAAGAAAGCAAAATTATGTAACTTGTGTCCAAAAAGAATCAAAGGAATTGGGAAACACCTTGCTGATTTTTTAGGAGGAATGTTTGTTGTATTTAGGTTAACCATGTTTACTGCTGTTTTGAAGTGACTGTGTAATAGATTGCTGTTATGAACTGCTAGGTTGTCTCTTACCAGTTAAACAACCAGTCAGACCTGTTGCTGCTGCTACTGTTGGTGATACAACTGCAGTTCCAAATGATTGTTCTAGTGCAGAAGAATTGTCCGTTTCTGATTCTTCTAACGCCACATTGGTTGAAGATGAATCCAGAGGAAGTGGTGAAAAGGGGGAAGAGAAAGGTGGTGCGGGGGGCTTGGATGACCACAAAATGACCCAAGTATGTGACAAGCTTATTGAGGTTTTCTTGGTTGACAAGCCCACTCCAACTGACTGGAGAAGATTATTAGCTTTCAGTAAGGAATGGGATGATATCCGGCCTCATTTCTATAAGCGCTGTCAGGACCGGGCAGATGCTGAGGATGATCCTGGAATGAGGCATAAACTACTACGGCTTGGGCGGAAATTGAAAGAGGTAGGTCTAGCAAGTCAAAATATGATAAGCCCTGAAAGTGACACTACCGTACTGGTGACCTAAATGTCTTTTATTAAGGTATATTATATTTTTACTTCTGATTAGAAGATTTTTTTTTCCACCCTTTGGTCTATGAGTGAGCTAACCCTGGTTGTAGGCGTATTCTCCCATGATCCTAACTACAGCTTCCTCAATCAGGTTCAAATTCCCCTTCACTAAAGAAAAAAGCAGGCTTTTACTTCTTAAGATAATACTTGTTGGGAGTACAAGACTAAAAGGATGTTCACAATCTCCTGGAGTGATAACTTGTGATGGGGATAATTTAAAATCAAATTTTCCCTTTCCATGACTATACGAGGAAATTGGTTTTTTTCTATTTGGTGGCTCTTTTAATCATCAAGGAATGCTTAAATTTGTTTGAGTTTGTTGCGCTGTTAACTTAACAGTATTGGATGCTTCTTTGCAGATTGATGAAGATGTGCAAAGACACAATGAACTTCTTAAAGTCGTTAGAGGGGCTCCATCAGAAATTAGTGAAATAGTTTCCAGACGTCGCAAAGATTTTACACAAGAATTTTTTGTGCATGTTCACACTGTTGCTGAATCCTATTACGACAATCCAACAGAGCAAAATGGTGAGACTATGTAATATTTATGAGATACTCATCACTTTGTTTGCAAAAGATGTGCATTATATAATTAACAGTGTATGTCTTGTTCTTGAAGCATGATATCATTTAATCACTATCATTCCTTCCTGCCTTTGTCCAAATCATATATTGTTAAGAGTAAAAAGATAATCAGCCTGCCTTCATTTAAAAGCATGATACACCTATGTTCTAATATCAGCTGTGGGTTAGCAAACTAGATATAGCAGTTATCTCGCTGATTTAATTAGGAGTACTTGCTTAAATACTGTGTGAAAGTGCCACTAAAACCAAGACTTGTTTACATGTCATGTAATTTGTTGCGTTACTATTAATAATGTAAACTGCAGGTTTTGTGTAGTTTTTAATAATTTAAATTAGATACATTCGAGGCCAAAAAGAAATTATATACATTAAATTATGCAATTGGGTCCGTGCAAGGCCTTAACAGGTCTGGATTTTAACCAAAATTAAGTCGGAAAGAAAAACAGGCCATTGAATTGGAAACGGCCTAACCTTGTGGGGCAAGAAGTGAGCTAGTTCAAATGACGAGGCCTGAAATCCAGCCAATCTCTATATATTTCTTACTCCATTACATTGTGGGTAAAAATTTACAATCTCTTTCTTATATGAATAGGTTTGGCAAGTATTGGAAATACGTGCTTGGCTGCTGTACAAGCATATGATTCTGCAACTGAAAGCATTGAAGCACTGAATGCTGCAGAGTTGAAATTTCAAGATATTATCAACTCTCCTTCTGTTGATGCTGCTTGTAGGAAGATAGATCACTTGGCTGAGAAAAGTCAACTCGACTCAACATTGGTGATGATGATTACAAAAGCTTGGTCAGCTGCCAAGGAGTCGAGCATGACAAAAGATGAGGTGAGATGATAGCTTGCCAGAGATACTGTCTTTCTCCAATTTTGATTAAGCTGTCGCAGCACTATTATGTGGCTATGACAATCCAAGTTGTTCATATGCATAACATAGAGACAAGTATCATTTTGACGTACTGGTCCTAGAATTATTTTATGAACAGACACAAGGAGCTTGATTAGATTGTGATTCCCAACCTCCCAAGAAAAAAAAAAGAAACAAAGAAGAGGAAGCCAAACTTCTATTTTTTGGGTGGTGTAATACTTTCTAATTTATGGGTTTTTTTTGTTTGAGTAGGTGAAAGATGTATTATATCATTTGTATGTGACTGCAAGAGGTAATCTCCAGAAGCTCATGCCAAAAGAAATTCGGATAATTAAGTATCTTCTCACAATTGAGGATCCTGAGGAGCGTCTGTCTGCATTACATGATGCATTTACCCCAGGAGAGGAACTTGAAGGGAAAGATGTAGATAACCTATTCACGTATGCATCAAAAACTTAATTACTCTTTCTAATGAGTTCGTAGAAATTTATACATTTGGTAGCTGTATGAAGTTGAATGGCTATCCTCTGTTTTTCAAAGCTCATGTACGCTATCCTTCCCTTTTTCTTATTTAATTTTATCAGGACTCCAGAGAAGCTCCACACCTGGATAAGGGCTGTTGTGGATGCTTACCATTTCAGCCAGGAAGGCACTCTAATAAGGGAAGCAAGAGACCTCATGAATCCAAAGATCATTCAAAAACTGGAGGAGCTGAAGAAGTTAGTCGAAAACAAATTCTTGTGACCAATAACGCATACATCATGAATAGTACTTGTCCGCATGTCAAAGATCACTGGAATTCATCTCCAGGACCGTCTATTTATCTCAGCTAAACTTTGGAAATACAAGAGAACCCTAGCCATGACTCTCCGGATTTTCTGAAGTTCCTAGTGGCATGCACTCTGAAGCTTGAAGCTTCAAACATCAAAATGACTTGTCAGCCTTATAGGTTAAAATGCTGTAGTTTGTTGGGTTTTTGTAGTCTGATGTACACCGAGCCCCGTTGTCATTATAAACTACAGCTTTGTAAAATTACTGGCTCTAAGCTTGAAAATAAAATCAATCTCATCCTCTGTACCAATTTTCAGTGAACAGTGTGTTTACAGGAAGAAGCTATATTTTCTCATAATTGAATGCGCAATCTTGCTATTAGATGAGTGTGACATACATCACAAAATATGGATTATATGCACCCACGCAAGCGTATGTTAGCGTTCTCTTGTCGTCTGATGTTGCAAGACTATAAATCTGAACTAATTCGGAAAGAATTAACTTAATCAATGGTTCATATTCACAGTCTGAATAACATACCTCGCGTTCTAGCTTTCATCGAACCAAGCCTTGAGACGGGTTCGACGATTGGTGGTGGCCATAGCCCTATAGCTCATTCAGCATACCTCGCGTTCTAGCTTTCATCGAACCAAGCCTTGAGACGGGTTCGACGATTGGTGGTGGCCATAGCCCTATAGCTCATTCAGCTCCCAACATGTTCAGTAGATCAACTGGCCAAACGTACGTACGGATTTGTACTTAGAGCTCATTCTGGTTTGGGCTCGTTTATTATGTATAAATACGGGCCTTAGCAAAACCGTAGAAACCCGGCCCATTACAGGCCCAATAAACCAATGAAAATATTATTATTTTCGTTTTTCTCCTTTTTCATTTGCCAAACGCCCAGCCGAGGTGTCGCCCTCGCCCTCTCCCTCTCCCTCTCATAACGAAATTATTACGAGAATGAAAAAAATCCCAAAAATTCCGAGTCCACTTCAAATTACAGAGTTTTGCGCGCAAATTTAAAACCCTCGTTGTGTAGATTGCACGTCGACGACTCTGCCTCAGGTAAATTATCTTCTTATTCTCCCTCCCTCTGATTTTTAATGGATTTGTTTGTTTGTTTGCTGAGAAAAGTTGAAATTGATTATAAATAAATAAATAAGTTCTACGTTGTGCAACAATTTTGAGTCGGAAATTTCAATTGGGTTCTGATTTATGTCTTTTTGTCTTTTGGTTCTGTTTGCGTCGACTTCTGCCTCAGTTCTGTCCATGATGATCAGAATATGACTGAATTAAATTGAATTGATACTGAACTAATTCGGATTGTTATATTTTCTCAGCAAAGCATTTGCTATTTCGTAGGCACTGACTTTTTAGATGTTTTTTTTTTGTCTTGAGAAAAGCCAGATGATGAACAGAAAATCAAGTAATTGTGCTATTTGTGAGAGTTCAAATCTCGCTTCTGTCTGTGCTATCTGTGTCAATTACAGGTGTGACATCTGAACTTAATAGTCCTTCAAATTTATTGTTGATATTATGAACTTATTTGAATCGTTGATAATATGAGTTATTCTAACTGTTACAGAATAATTGCATGTTTACATGTCCTTAATCTTATATATGGGTATACTTGTTTTCAGATTAACTGAGTATAACAGTTCTTTAAAGGCACTGAAGAGTCGTCGTGATTCCTTGTATTCAAGATTGACTGAGGCGCTTGTGGCAAAGGTTTGTTTCTGCCTTGGATTGACTTAGGTAGCCTTTTCTATACTCTTGTCCTTGCATTCCAATGGCCTATTTCTGCCAAGTACAAATAGAGTTTTCAGGTACAATCCTGTAAGTTAATTAGAATATAACCATGTTTTCTTACAACATATTAAGTATTGTATTGATGATATTTTTTATTTGGTTCTCATTAAAAAATATTGTTTACCCGGTTAAAGTTTTTGAATGCCTACGGAAATTGACATGATTGAAATTTAAAGTGTTCCATTAAGGTGTCCATTTTGTTCCAAGGGGAGTATAACTTAAAAGAAAATATACTGAGGATGCAAAGATGGGTAATGGACTCTAAAGAATCCTGCTACTTTATTTATACTGATGTTTTATACATTCGTCAGGGTAAGGCCGATGATCAACTAAATTGGAGAGTGCTTCAAAATGAAAATCTTGTGAGGTTAAGGGTGAAGCTCCGCTGTAATAAAGAACAGCTTGTGCAAGGTTGGTTTCCTATTGCCAAATAGAATTTGGGTTGAAATTCATTGATGTTGTTCCTGTAAGACTGATTGAGATGTTTTCAGGCAAGGCTAAGATTGAGAAGACGTCCTATGACCTAAAAGTAAAATCTGGGGTACTTGAATCAGCCCTTGCTGTGGTACGACAATTTTTAGAAATATCTTTGTATTTGATTCTATAGAAATCTTTAAGATATCATGGACTTCTAAATTTTCCTATTTGCAGTTGGAAAAAAATCGTGCAGAACAACTGGAGAAGTTCTATCCCAACTTTATATGCACTCAGAACTTAGGGCATGTAAGGCATATTTATACACTCCTTTAATTTAGATACTTCTTTCGTGCATTATTAATTAAAGGAAGTTAGTATAGCTTTATTGTCTCAGAAGATGTGACGATAGTTATGTTTTTACTTTACCCTGCATTCTTCTTATCCTTCTCTTCTAGACATTTTTCTTATTTGAACAAAAGGTTTGATGCTTGATTCGTTCTCTGAATTGCAGATGGCAATTACCTCTGAACGCCTTCATAAACAGTCAGTGGTTATAAAACAAATATGCAAATTGTTTCCCCAACGTCGGGTAAGCTCTTCAAAAGTAGATGTATGTTGATTTATGTGCATGAAATTTGGCTTATAAGTTGAGTTGAGTATTAATAGAAACATCCTACACATGCTCTGCATGTGTGATGAGAAGTTATAGGAAGTTAAAGGGTAGGAGGGAGAAGAAGCTGGGTGGGTTAAAAGTGGGATAAATGATAGTTATGGTAAGACCCTTAGCTTTAAATTTAATTATGAAAAAATGATATTTTATCCCCTTTGGTTGACAAAGAGAATTCTCTTAGATAATAGTATAGATGAACTCAATGGTTTGATTATATTTGATTGATAATCCTTGATGACTATGTTACATGAAGCTATTGACTGACTTATATAAGTAGAATGAAAGCTTTACCTATTTTGTTTTCCAAAAGAAACAGCATCACTGTGGTTTTGCTCTGGGTTGTTAATAATTCGTAGCATTTGATATTCCTCTATATAATTATTGGGGTTTGAGGAGCTTAAATCCAAGCTTTTTTATGTTCATTCTTTCTTTTAGGTGACTGTTGATGCAAAGAGGAAAGATGCATCTGGTGGTCAATATGATCAAATTTGCAATGCATGCTTGCCAAGAGGGCTGGATCCACACTCAGTTCCATCAGAAGAGCTTGCTGCTTCTTTGGGGTAATCTCTCTTCAAAGTTGTAAAAAACTAATATTCTTGTAAGCAGAAAGCTATTTGGTACTGAATTATGTTATCTTACTGATTCACCATGAACTTGCTGAGAATTATTGCTTTTTCCTCTTGAGATTATGTTTTTTCAGTTAAATCCGGTGCAGTTGAATCATGTTAGCAATGGTGATTTGCACTTTCACTGATAACTGATCCCTATTATTGGAGAACAGATACATGGTTCAACTCCTGAATCTTGTCGTTCAGAACTTAGCTGCTCCAGCACTTCATAACTCTGGTTTTGCAGTAAGCACTGTTCACCCTCCATGTGATGGCTTAAAGATTCCCTTGAAAACAATGGTCATTCCTCACCATTAAGATTTACTATTTGCGAACTCTTTAGGGGTTTGAAAGTACTAATGATGATTATATTAAAATGTTCTGGAAGTATTAGTGAAAATAGATGTTTACGGTCTCCGAAAGTTTCCCAATGTTTTAATATATATATAATGGAAATTATTCTTATTTTGATTTGTCAAATAAAATTGCTCGTATTGTTAGCTTATGACATGTGTTTTTATTTTTATTTATTTTGGGAAGACATTTGGTTCGGAAGAAAAGCATACCTTCATTTGAAACCTCTTTCTGTGAAAGCATTCTATTTTTATTTTGAAGTTGTGCTTTTCTTCTAGAGAGACATTTGAAGCTTCATATGAGGCTTTTGATGTTGTATTTTGGATTATTTTTAGCTATATTTCGTCTTAAATTGGGATGCCTTACTTCAGGGTTCCTGCTCTCGGATATGGCAAAGAGATTCTTATTGGGATGCGTGCCCTTCTTCTAGGAGGTACGTTGGCTGGAGATAATTTTTGGACATGGGAGAGGATTTCTCCTCCTGGTGACTGAGATAATTTATTTTATTGCAGCAATGAATATCCTCTCTTTATACCACGGCAAAATTATTGCTCCACTAGTGGTGAAAATTCATGGTCTGATAGAAGCTCAAGTAATTTTGGTGTTGCTTCAATAGATTCCGAGAGGAAACCCCATCTGGATTCTTCTGGAAGTAGTAGCTTTAATTATACTTCTGCTTCTCAACACTCTGTCGAAACACACAAAGATTTGCAGAGAGGGATTTCACTCCTCAAGAAAAGTGTGGCATGCATTACAGCATACTGTTATAACTCACTTTGTTTAGATGTCCCTTCTGAGGCATCTACCTTTGAAGCATTTGCAAAATTGTTGGCTACATTATCTTCGTCCAAGGAAGTTCATTCTGTTTTCTCTTTGAAAATGGCTTGTTCAAGGTACATTGTCCTGCATCTCCTTTCTTTGTCAATTATGTTCTGTGTGCTTTCATTTTTGTTCTATTGTGCATAAACAGAAATAATAAAATAATAACTGTTATCTGGTTTTAACAATGTTTGGACAAACATTAAGTCCTGAACTTCTGAGAGAGTATCTTCTTGCAAAGTAGATCATTGTGACTTTTGTAACATCTGAATTAGAATGTTAAGTGCTCCTTGTTTGGGTTGTTGACTGGGTCAGTGCTTCATCTGCTGTAACAAAGCTTGAACTACTTACAGGCTATGCATAGGTTGTATGGGACACCCTTAATTAGATAATGAAGCTGGTGCTGCGTGGGATGTTTTTACTGTCCCAAGGCGTTGGCATCGCAATTGGAAGGCGATTACAAACCTTAAAATTGAAAATGCATTATTTCATGGAATTACAAGAATTATCTATGTCATTGGTTTTTAATCTCTGTCACCTTCACGCCCCCTTCTATGGTCATAAAAGATCCTAACTTCTCTAATAACTTTCGCACAATTAGAGGGAGTACAAAATTAAGATATCTACTAAATTTCCAAAGCTCTCTCTTGTCAAACAGAACACACCTTTATAATTTGTTGGTAATACACTTTTAAGCCTTTCATTTATTTGCATGATCATTCTTGAGGAATTTCTTCTGTAGTTGGAAGGTTCAATTCCTTTAGCCTGGATCACGAACAAAATATGATCATTGCAGAATTTTGAGATGGACTTATGGGACAGTGTGCTGATGCCATGTAGGGTTAGTGAATGTAGCATAAGGTTTGGTATTTTCTTAGACTTCTCTAGCAAAGGTTACTCAATTGTATTGTTTTAATCTCTATATTTGTCTCTTTTTTTAATGTTGAGAACAGAAAATGGATATAAAGTTGTGTGTGCTGGGTTTTGCAAGAATTATTTTTGGACTTATGGCTGTTTATGCTTGAAATCTGAACTGTAATAACCTCGTTTGCCTGTATACTATAGATATTGAAATCTTTGCATCTTTTTACCTGGACTGGAAATGGTCTTCTTAATACTCAGTTGCTTGTTAAAGCACTCTACTTTAGTGGCATGCTATGGATGGTAGATAAACATTCATTGGAATTTCCCTTTTAACTTTCAGGTCATGTAAGCAAGTTCAACAATTGAACAAATCTGTTTGGAATGTGAATTCTGCCATATCGTCAACCACTCTACTGGATAGCGCACATGCCATGACAATGACGGTAAATGTTCGGGCTTTAATTCTGTTTTGTTAGGACATTTGGGTTTTTAGCTAGTCTACTTTTGTGCCTCAATCAACAATGTTATTGGTTTTGCCCTTCATTGGCCTATAATTGCTTTTGTAGGAGTGGTCCTATCTCATAGCGCAGTTTTGTGTGCTTCTGCCTTTTTGAGTTAGGAGCTGGTTGATATTATTGTTTACATCTTTTCACATACATAGGAATAAGAAATAATTCGGTAACTGTTAAATTGGTATGCCACTGTTCTTTGCATGCATGAAGACTTTACTTAATTGTCATACGTTTTCTTTTGCCTTGCAGAAAAATTTGTATGAATATAACCTACCTACTTATGCCACCAGCTCTCTTTGTTCCACTGAGTTGTCTGATTCTGGGAAGAATGAATCCCTTGTAGAAGGATGGGATCTTGTAGAACATCCAACTTTTCCTCCTCCACCATCACAATCTGAGGATATTGAGCATTGGACTCGAGCCATGTTCATCGATGCTAAAAGAAAATGATTTGGCGCTACAACTGTCTTTCTGCTTATTTGTAAGTCACCATTTGAATAGTTTTCTCTTCACAATTCAAGCTTGCAACTCTGAATAGTCTCTGTAATTTGTCTATCATCGTTATAGATACCTTTTTGAGTATTCTTGCACCTTTTGTTTGCTCTTGTGGCTACCAACTAGAGCTTTCTTGAACTTTTTCTGTTTTCTCCGTTTTTTGCTGGACAGGTAAGTCAAAGTAGACACGAAAGTTCAAACAAAACGTAAGACCGCATTGACCATGGAGGGCTCTGTAACATATTCTTCAAGTGTTTGGAATTGACTTTGTTAGCTTGTAAATAGAAATGCTCTAATGGTTCTGTCTATACATGTAAATAAAATAGAACTGAGGGATTTTTCTGTTATAATTTTAACTCTAGTTACCTTTAACCGTAAGATTCGTTATGCTAGATCCTTGAATTTAATCAAGACACTTCAATTGCCAGCTTTGCAGTCCATTGGATTAGGGAATGTATAATATAGGGTATCGTTTAGGGTTCGTTTACGGCTATGAAATTACACATCAGAGAATGATCTTCAAAAATAAATGTTTTTTTCCTTTTCTTTTTTTTTTTTCTCAAAAAACTGCATTAGTATGAGATATGATGAGAGTGTGGGGTTATATTTTTGTCTTTTCTAAATATTATTGGACCATAAAATGTGTACGAAATACAAGAAAATTAGCCTAAACAGTTCTGGCACAGAAACTTCCTCCTATAAAGAGAGTACGAAGTTAAACAGCACTTTTCATGGTTGGCACGACGCGAAGCAGCTTCTTTCACTTTTTCCTCTTCTTTGGGGGCTGAAGGGCCTCTTCCTCATCCTCTTCTTCATCCTCTGGTTCATCCTCTTCCACAATTGCTTCCTCCTCCTTGTCCTCACCTTCATCATCATCATTCTCCTCCTCGTCCTCATCATCTTCATTGTCTTGATCTCCATCATCATCGCCGTCGTCGTCGTCGTCACGGTTGTTGCCATCTTCTTCTTCTTCCTCTTCACCATCTTCGCCTACTCCAGTGGCATCTCCTCCAGACTCGGCTTTGGAGTTGTTGCTTTTGCCATTAGGATTGTTCCCACTGCCTCCCCCGTCATCAGACGATAGCTCCTCTTCGGTCTCTCCTAATCCACCATCGTTATTCTTCTCTTCATCTCCATCTTCGTCAGCATCCACTGCTTTGTAGTTGGAATGTTCACTCTCATTGTCTCCTTCACTTTTTGGTCCACAAGCTGTACAGGGCGCAAAAGGATCCTGAAACCACGGGATAAACGCAACTCAAAAGTGGAAGTCAAATAAATTTAACAAAGAAATATGCAAAACAAGAAGGTTTAAGGTTAGACATCCAATAATGAACGGACCAAAGGAATTCTTAAATTAATGTGATTAAAATTCACCAAGTCTAATCAATTTGTAACAGAAATGACAACATTTAAAAATGTATGACCTTGAATGCAATGGATGTTGACTGCTGAGTAGCTCAAACGGTGTGTAATTTTTTGTTTCGGTTTGAGGTGTGAACCAGACCGAATCGGAGCTCACCCAAACATGTAACGGGGTTTACATTCCTACGTACGTGTCTCGCTCACGAGTCATCAAGTGAGAAAAGAGACAGACATATGGGGGTATAAACTGTCACAGGTAAATTTTGTAGGTCTATAATAAAGAGAGACAAACACATGAAACATACACCTTACTGCATGTAAATTTTAAAAGAAGTAAAACCAAAAAAGGTTTCCATAAATCTGAAGGTGAATCTCCAAGTCTTTCCTACTTGTTTTTTTTTTTTTTTCCCTTTTTGGGGAAAACTCATCCCAAATGGGGAAGTAAATTATCGTCTCCACTTTTTGGAAGAGCCTTTAATACTAGAATGTCAAATGCCATCATCTGTCACAGGGTGCGTAGGTACACACCACCACCAGGCTACCATGGGGGTGTAGCTTATAAATTGGACCATAATGTAAGTCCAAAAATATATCCAGAAACCATGAATGATGTGTGACAAGATTTTCATAAAATTCTAAACCAAAACTGACATGACAGGGTACTAAGAAAATATCTTAATTATTTACAAGAAATTAGATTTTTCTTTATTTTAGTTTTATTTGTACGAAGACCGTTGACTTCCATAACAAACAAAAACGACACAGAATATCCTTTCATCATATGCCTTCCTCGCATATAATAAACAATAAATAAAAATCCCCGGAACCGATTAAAAATATTCTCCAAGAAAAACCAAAAAGCATGTAAATAGATATTTTCAAGGATCAGCTGAGCACAGAAAAAAACAAGAAGATATTTTAAGAACATTAATAATTAAATTATTCGTAAAAAATTAAAGAAAAAAAGAAAGAAAATGAACTCACTTGAGCGGCCAAAGAAAGCAAGGCTGACGTTAGCAGAGTAGCAAGAGCCTCCCAGGCGCACGATAGCAACGAGACCTGGCCAACCGTAACCTCGCCACCACCACCACTCCTTTTCGTCTCCATTTGTACGGACTCGACGACGTGCGCAAAGCCCTGTCAAGTCGACAACAATTCAGATGGACCGTCAGATCTGTTCCCCTACTTGGCCCCACCGTTAGATCTGGCAACTAAATTAATTAAGCACTAGACAAAACATTTTAAATAAAATAAAATGTAACTAAAACCGGTCGTCGGAGTTTTTTTTCCGAGAAAACTATGAAGGAGAGCGAAAACGACGACGTCGAAGAGAAAATTGAAAACCGTTGAAACGAAGCAGTGTGAGAAAATGGGCTAAGTGAAGGAAGAAGAAAATTAGGTAAGAGGAAGAGAGCGAGGACCTGAAAGAGATGAGCTTGAAACAAAGCAGAGAGAGAGATCTGAGAATTTGTGAAGCTTCTTCGTCTGGTGGTTTAGTGTGGTGAGAGTGTGTTTCTGTGTTTGTGCTCTAAAGCGTCAGTGAGCTTTGCGTTGGAATGACTTTCGTTTTCAGCCGTTGGATTGTGATCCTGCACAGAAAGAACCTTTCCTTCTGTGTCTGTGTGCGTGAGAGAGAGAGAGAGAGAGGAGAGAGAGAGAGACTGGCCGTAAAGTTGGAAATCAATGTAGTAGGGCCAATAGGGAAGCATGGGCAGTGATTCAAAACTAAATTACCAACCAGTCCTGTGGGAAGAAAATAACTCTTTCTTTTCTTATTACACGTGACGAACGAAAGAGATAGACACGTAATATATCTTTTGTTATACAATATATACAAATTACTTCTTATGAGTAATACGTCGGTATGATGATGTGAAATAGTCATTTTTTACAATTTCTATTCTAAATTAATATTTATTATTTTAATATTATTTTACGGAGTGCATAACAACAATTTAAGAGTACGAATTAACATTTCTCGTAGTTATTTTTCACAGTGGTCCCGTCCATACCAAAATAATGGTGACAAATATTTACGAGACCTAATATATGACATGCCTGTCATGATCTTAATTAGTTGGAGGGCCCAATCAGCTCATTTCACTTTAAGTGATGCTGCAGCATAATACCTGTGATTTTGTTCACAACTTTATTTATTATTGTCATTTTAATTTGTTTTTTATTTTTCCGCTTAAGAATTGCTGGCTTCTTCTACACTCAAATCTCAAATCTCAAATCTCAAACAACTTTGTTGGAGCACCAGAAAAAGCAGAAAAGAAGAATATCATAATCTCGGCATATCAATGAAAGAGAGAATATCATAATCTCAGCATTTGTCCGCACTAATTTTTTTACAGTTTTAGAGACAGCAATGCTTTATCTTTATGTGAACAGGCACTTGAAAAGTGATCAAATTCCATTGATATTTTTTCCCAAAGACTTTGACCCTTTTATTCATTCTATCTTCAATCTTCCCACCACCTTAAGGCATATGTCCCTTCCTCCTGCAATTTACCCAACCCAAAAAATAAAAAATAAAAACTCAAAGTACATAATAATATATGAACCAATCAACCCTCCAGCTTGGGTTTGATTTGTATCACTTCAGTTGCCCCAATTCTACCAACAAAATTCCTCAGAAGTTCGAATTCTCCATCTTCGTTGATTAAAAAGAAGTGTATGTTACGAGTTATATTGCATTATATCCCATGACTAGGTTTTGTGCTTTCCTCTCACATAACATTGCAAAGAGGGAAATGTGAGAATGGCACCTAAAATTTAACAAAATAAATACTTTTTTTTAATTATTCAACAATTTTCGTTCATGAAATTTGAATCGGTGACTTTCTAAATAAATAGAAATGGAGACGGCTTGTACTAGAACAAATGATCATTTGAAACAAGATAAATTATCTTTAATTTAGATATTTTATGAATATATATATATATGGGGGAAAAATAAAGAGGGATTTACCTAGAATTATGCAGATGGACATTCTTAGTACAAGCCCGAATAAGTAATTGGGCTAAGCAAAGCCCAGGTGGGAACCAAAGACCATACTAGAAAATTATATGTCAAAGCTTGAATGCTGAATTAATTAATTAATTATCTTTTGTTTATGTACTTTGCAGTATAATTATTAACAATATTGTTGCTGCCCAGCTTTTTTTCATGGTTGGCTAAACAAGATTATGTAATCTACATTTAGTTTTAAGATTAAAAATCAGAAAGGAATCACAAGCACAGCATGGTCAGGATGGCCGAGTGGTCTAAGGCGCCAGACTCAAGTTCTGGTCCTCTAACGAGGGCGTGGGTTCAAATCCCACTTCTGACAATTCATGTATTCTATTTTTTTTATTTCTTGTACTTTTGACAGAAAGAAAAGAAAAGAAAGTTCCTTCTTATGGAAAATACCAATTTCTCAAAAATGCAAAACCAAAAAAATTTCTGAATCATAAACAGCAGACCAGATGAAGCTCAATCATAATGGAGGAAGAAGAACATGTATAAACAAACAGATGCATGCTAGTAGGGAGCTGAACTTGTGCGCCGGAGTTGGTATTTAGGCATGGAAGTAGGGTTTGAAGCTAAGATCATCTCCACCTCCTGCAACAACAAAAAAGAAAAAACACCAAGAAACAATCATTTTCCATCCAATCTTTCTTGCATTCTTCACATGAAGATAATGACCAAACTTACAATAGTTCTCTTAATATGTCACATTGCAAGTAAATAGCTAGCTGGTGGCTCTGATAATTCTAAATGCATGATTCAAATGAATGCTGAGAAGAATTTGGTACCTTTTGCTTTTTGAGCCAGCTATTCACTTTTCCCAACTGGAATACTTCATGCTCCAACTCATTGGTATAAGCCTAAAACACGAAACAAAGAAGTCTCATAAGTTGCAAGTTTATATTAAACAGAAATCTTGCTTAAGATCCAAGAATTGTATTTGAACTTCAATTTTTTATGACCTGCTTCCTTGCCCTTGACCTGGCAGCTGATTCACGGTTCTTGATCATCCTCTTCTGTCTCCTCTCTATAGTTCTCTCCTTCATTTCATCCGAAAAATGGCGCTTCCTCACAGCGGTTGCCCGAGACTCGCAAGAGGAAGCTGAAATTGCTGGCATTGGCATTGACATGCCAACTTGGTTCTCTGAGTAATCAAAATTCACAGCTGAGTTCTCATATACTGACTCACGAACCTTCAAATTTGAATCCAGCATTGTCATCTGCTGCTGAACAGCAGCCATTTGAAATTGAAGCCAATCTGTCTGCTGTGATACAACTGTTGGATCAATTCCCATGATTGGCTGAGCAGCATTCATGAGACTAGGTTGGTTCCCTATGTTAATGACACCGGCACGAACTAAAAAATGTTCGGGAGTAGCTGGAGTCTCCCCGATAGTACTCAACCGTTGCTGCAACGATTCGTTGGCCACCACGGTGTTGACATGTTCATGATGAGCTATTTCCTTCCACACCTCATCCGCAGTCTTCCTACTCAATGCTCCATTCAAGTTGAAATTCCCAAGAAAAAATGAAGCCGGCAATGAGGAGGAGGAAGGGTTTTGTAGCTGCTGGCCCTCTTCAACTGATATCACATTTTTAAGCAACGCATCAAAATGCATGCCATTCAAAGGCTTGCTGTTAATATTTCCCAGGTGGCTCTGGGCCTCATCCAAATTAGAGAGATTGTAAGACTCCTGCCTAGCCAAAGGAGGAAACTGTGGCCTCTCACCTCCATTTCCAGACTCCAAAGTCCTGTCCTCCATAACCCCTTACACTAAAT
The DNA here is from genome assembly GCF_902201215.1 of Prunus dulcis. Classification (NCBI taxonomy): domain Eukaryota; kingdom Viridiplantae; phylum Streptophyta; class Magnoliopsida; order Rosales; family Rosaceae; genus Prunus; species Prunus dulcis. The sequence goes on along the minus strand of NC_047650.1, from coordinate 38,218,691 downwards.
TTATCGAAATTATCGGAAAGCTTCTAAAAAGAAAAGTTCCCAACAATTTGTTCACAATGAAGAAAGCTATCAGAAGTGCAAGCAAAACCAAGAAGCAGCATGATCAGATTTTAAGTCAATAGATTGTCACTCACTAAACCCAGTAGAGAAAATTATATAAAAACTTATGTAAATCAAAATTTTGAAAAGGACAGTAAAATTTTATAAAGAAGAAAAGCCATCATCACGTTGTGCAATGTGGAGAATGGAAAGGTTGGTGAAGACTGGAGAGTGAGGAAGTAGTGAGAGAGTCCATAAACAAGATTTTGAGGAGCGAAATGTGAGCCGCCAGAAATGATCTGGCTGAAGCTGATTTGTTGTAGAGGATCCTATTTTCAGTGAGAAGAGATTGTAACAGAGTTGCTCATCTCAACAGCCAAACCAGATTTTCATGCTACATTTTTGGGATAGAGACACCCAACCATTCCACTCTTCTCTCTCTCTCTCTCTCTCTCTCTCTCTCTCTCTTGATTTCTACTGGATTTTCTCTTTGTTGAGTGAGAATTTTAGTGCGGCCAGTTGGTACATGACCGTTATGACAGTTAGTTCTTCTAGAAGACCTTGACAGTTATTGGACTCAGCCACACCATATACAAGGCCCCAAGGTGAAAAGATGGGCTTTCTTTGAGTTTCTTGTTGAGATTTTTAAATCCACCACCAATGAATTGGGTTTTCAGATTTATGTCAATTGGTTTAGCCCAAAGTAGTTCATTCATGTTGTTATTAATTTTTGTTAGTACAGTCGATAGTCTAAACTATAAAAGAAGGAGGGATGTTTATCACACATTATTAAGGTGCTATGAGAATTTAAACCAAGTCTACCACTTAACGCCATTTTCCACCACATTAGACTCCTTTAGCGATATTTGATAAGTTGATAACCGTTAAAAATTGAAAAGCAAGAGACAATGACTAAAGTTACATTACGTGCATTTATTTTATACCCACAAAACAAAAACAAGAAACAAAAAAAACAAAAACAAAAAAAAAAAAAAAAATGGAAAAGTAAATCAAGTTATCCCATCAGTCAAGAATGTATGTCTTTTCCTTTTGCCAACATGGTATTGACAATTTCACCACTCAAAATTTTCTTTTCTTCTTTTTCTTTTTATCTTACTAAAAGCTTTTTTAAGGACATAAAAATACAAAATCACAATAAAAGCTAAAACCAACAAGGGATATAAAGAAAGGGTCCTCCTCAGCTATGGGAAATAAATTAAATAAATACAATAGTATTCTGAGTGTGATAATTTTCCATGAGTGGTGGTTGTCCATAACTTTATAAGAGAACACTTTACTTGATTTGTTTTTACCTTGGCTTGTCCTTTTGAGCCCAGGATTGCTCCAAGAAAGAAAAAAAGAGATTATCCTCAAACCCATGAAAGCTTATACATTCAACCCAAACAAGAAAAAAGAAAAACAGAATCTACTTTCTCATGCTCGGCTCAAAAAGGACTTCCTCTTGCACCACCAAAACAAGCATAATATTGGACAGAAGAACAAACATGTATGGTGGTTGTTGTTGGAACACCTTCTTTGTTTACCCATATGCCTTCTATATTCTTAAATAGTTGCACCAAGTATTAAGATCACGCATATTACTTGAACCCAAAAAAAAAAAAAAACCTTTGGTGTGAATCATTTTTGGGGTTTGAATATAACAAAGATCTCTGCAGAAAAAGCAGACCAAAAAAAAAATGAATGAATGAATGAGTGGGAGGGGATCAAAATGGCAAGTGCTAAAATTATTGCGGCATTGGGAACCCTACTTATTGATTAAGTGAATGACGTCCGCGTGTTCAAGTATGCCATGACAAGAAAAAGAGAAAGAAATGTTGATAAAAAAGGCGGCTTGGTTTAAAGCAACACTGGGATCTCGTGTCAATTTTATAAGGAGTCATCAATTGGTATATAAAGAATTACATCATACACACTAACGTTGATGTCGTATGATAAAATTTTATATCCGTTTAATAATCCGGATAGTTAAGTTTTGAGAAAATATCGACCTGTTTGGTATAAGCGTAAGTTCGTGACAGCAAAAAAGAAGCTTTTTTTTTTAAAGTGGGAAAGTTGCAATCACATACATCAATTATTTCCTATGATTTCCCATATACGAATAGAATTTGAGTATTTGACAATCACCATGCTAATGGAGAATATTTGAAGCCGTATAATGGTGGTAAGATAAATGGTTGGTGTTTTCGAAATGCTTTTCTTTTTTGACTATTTTTCAATGATCCCTTCGTGTGGAGGATCAGTTCACATAACATGGGACTAGCTTGGTCACTAGAATCTCATCTGAGGACTAACCCACTTTGATAGTTAGGCCATATTCGGCTGCACTTGGCGTGTACTTTTGTGCCATCTTTTGCAAATACATACATTATTATAAAAAGGAATGTGAACAAAGAAACTTGTTTCTTTTTATGGAAGCTTCAAATTCATATTGCTTTGACCTCAACAAATGCGTAATGAATTGCATAGGTTACATTGCTTAAGCACCATCAATTACACGATTCTCTTCCCCTATTTGGAGTGATTTGTTGAATGTATAGTATTGCACCATATAAGATCTTGAGTCTAATCATCCTATACAATTACATGTATTACGATTTATTTCAAAACTTTATACTTTAATTTATAGAAACGGGAATTCGAAATCAAGTGAAAGGAAGACATGCACACTATTCTGGCCAACCAACGTAACTCACGCATTTGAAATTTGTTTATATTTAAGTTCACTTTAAATTTTATTTAGTCTTAGCAAGTAAGATATTGACAAGTCACATACCACATCATATCATTTAGTGATTCGAATTTGAGAAGAAGAGTTGTAAGGAAGAGAAGAAAACATAAAGTATAAAGGGGGAAAAAAGAGAGGGAAGGCGTGGGCGGGGGGAGAGACCAAAGTCCCAAAAAAAATGCCTTTTAGTAAATGATTTTTCTTAAAGTTATCTCACGCTGGAGATGGGTTCGGTATAAGCACTAGAAAAATCACTTTAGATTTTCATTAGTGATGGGAGTTGGGAAGCAGATGCCATTAGCTCATGAAAACAAATTATTTATAAATAGAAAGAAAAGATAAAAAAAAGCTTGAAAAGAAATCAAGGTCCCATCATCCCTAAGCATTATAAATAAAGCAAAAGTGAGGGAGCCCTAATTTTATTCAGATTAATCTGACCCTTATGGATGATGCATGGCTGTCTTTCGTTTTTGAAATGAATTTATATACCCCAAAGCACATGCGTGCTAGCACAAAACTGACCAATTTGTTTTATTTCTTTAGTTACTTAATTCATTTGTTTATAATATGTGATGGCAACAGCTGATATCGTTTTAGTAGATATTAGATTCTGATTAGATTAGAAAAGAGAAAAAATCTCTTTATGTAATCAAATACATGATATATATATATATATTAATTTTTTAATTTTTTAATTTTTTAATATAAACAATATTAGAGGAAAACGAAATCAAATATAGAATCTACATTGCATAGATAAATATTCTTAATCACTGAATTACAATTTCTTATAAGTTATTTATATTATTTTGTTTAAAGTATCCATGTTGTTATATGACCCTTAATCTAACGGTATTTCTCTTTCTAATATTAAACAAAGTCTCGAATTTAAAACCTAACAACTTTACGAACCTTAAACCTTAAAGTAGTATAAATAATAATAAATTTCTATTTGGTGTAAAGCAACCTAATTAATTGATTACTTTTTTCAATGTTAATTACTTGATTAGTTGTGGTAAGTAAATATCATACCTCAATAATTGGTGATCACCCTGGTGGCGATCATGGCCAAACATGAAGCATAATCTATTATATGTAATTTAGAAGGCCACTTGGCCATATGTTTTATATTTTTGTCGTTTTTTCTAGGATTTGTTTGTTTTTTTTCTTGCTTTTTCTTGCACTGTGTGTGTGCTTGGTTGACGCAGCATTTCTTTGTCTTACATGGTATCCACAGTGGCAGTGCACCATTATGCTCTACCAGAACCGAAAGAAAATAGAATATGACAGCCAATATTGCAACACATTAGTAATGCTATCTGGTACGATTTATCTTTTCACCGTGAATTTAGAGTAATTTTTAAGTATGATAATCACGTGGTCACATGATGTTATTAAATTTTGTCATTCACTTAAAGTTTAATATGTGAATTAGTAATATCATGTAACGGCGTGATCGTTATGCCATAAAATTTTTTATAAAGTCTAAACTTCATATTTATATAAAATTTAATACGATCAGTTATGTAGATTTGAAATCTTTACCCTCATAAAATAGTCTAATATAATAGCATTTCTAACATGTTGGATGATATTCACTTTGAATTCTCACAATTGTTAAATTGTATGTGATCAAATGCAATTGCTATTTTGGACGTGGTAGCCATATGTACATTCCATTTGGCAATAGGTTTTACATCCATTGTGGAGGCTTTTAATAATAGCTTCCTACTTGATGGGAAAGTACCAATTTTCTTCCATTTTATCTACTTTTTCATGGATCATGAACAGTCCTATTCATGTACTAGTTTTCGACTATCTTTGTTGATGGAGATCAATAGAGGTAATGAAGAATTGATTAAGTCCTATGTCGACCAAAAAAAAAAACACCCCTTATCTTTCTTTCAAGTATAAACTATATAAAATCCCATAAATTATAAGGTCATTTTCAAGTTCATATATAATTTTAGAACCATTTATAAGTACATACTCAAACTCCCAAAAAATCTATAAATTTATTTATATCACTGTGCTAACAACAGGTATATAACTAAATATCTCCAATTTCTTTTCTGGCAGGATACACTGGGGACGGTCAGACAGTTCACAAGCATGTTGGAGCTGTGTTTAACTTGTGTCCCATTTAACTTATTATTCTGGAAATTACTAAACTAACCTTATTCCTTCGAAACGGACCTACATTCTCTATCCTCACCGCCCATGCTTTGTCACCGACCTTCCAGTACTCTCCACCTGGCGTTCCAAATGTAAATGATGTCATTCATGCCAAAGGTCATTTGGCCTTTTTCACGAATCTTCACTCAAATTATTAGTATGTGTAATTCTATTAAAATTTCTCATTTTCTTTTAATCTAGTACCTCGCATTTGAAGAAATTGTTGAATTTTCGACTTTATGCTCAAATTTTTCTTCAAAGCCAGATGCGGTAAGTTTATCAGCGGCAGTTGTGATTATAGTGCTCATTTAGATTTGTGAGTTCTTTTAGAGTTTCAATTATTTTGAATTTTATGGATTCGGCTTGAGATAGTGTTTGATTTTAGTAAAGTGGATTCGACTAGAGATCATCTTTATGCGTATTTTGTTCGATTTAATTTTTCCTATTTGAGCTCGTTGATTTTGTTGTATTTTCAGACTTGATGCTTTGACTGTATTTTTGAAAATTTGCTATTTGATAAATAATAATAAAATCTTAATAGACTACAATTTTTAAGATCAATTGATAAATGTATAATATATAAAAAATCAATTGATAATAATACATGGATTATAATTTGAATAAATTCGATACACAGTATCCGTATGCTCCATGATATGTAAAATACACACAATTATTTCTTTCTTTTGTTTTTGGTTTTTCCTTTTGTTGCAAAAGTAAAGAAAAAAAGTTTTGAAAAAGACGTTAGTGGGGACGTTGCGACGTTAACGGTTTACTGTGGCGCTTTGAGAAAAGAATGAATATTATAAGGTCGACAGAGAGCTTATGGTTCTTGCAAAGTTTGCTTAAAAATGCTCTGAGGAATTGGCTGACAATGATTCCCAACAAAAATTGGGTCACACCAAATGATCATGAGAATGTTGAATTCTTTGGGTCCTCAAAACTCTACCCAGAAAACCCAATTAAGTTCCCACTCCCACAACTGAAAAAATAAAAATAAATAAATAAACCTTCAAGCTTTGAAGCCACAAAGTTTGAGTCGTTTCAGAAAAACCTGGAAAACCCATGAATCTTTGCTTGTGACTTTGTTGGGTTTGAATGAATCAGAGCTTTGGTGAGAAAGACATTCATTTTTTGTTGGAATTATAGGCTTCCCTGAGAGCTCAATTAGGCATGTTACAAGAGGTAATAATGTCAGCCTTTTCTTTCTCATTCTCTATATGCAGTACATGTGTTTATGCAAGTACTTTAGATAGTATATAATATATAGCTGCAGTTTATCACTTCCTTCCCCCCCCCCCCCCCCCAACTTTTTCCTGATCTTTATCCACTTCATCTGGTTTTTTTTTTGTCAAGATTCATCTGGTTTATTTAAAGTGAAAGTTGTTAGTGTTGTTTAGGCAAGCCTTTACTGAATGAATAAATATGCTTCTTCTCTTCTGTGCTTTTATTGTTTCTTCTGGTTTGGGCACAAGGCTGGATTTGCTTAGACTCAGCATAAGGACATCTGAACAACTATTTCACCATGCAAATTCTTTTCTTTTTTTGAGGTTCCAACTTTCTGATGCTGCGCGATTTGTTCCAATCCCACTTGTTAACTTTATGTTTTCTGTTTCTTGCTGTCATGTTCATAGGTCTTAATCTTGGAGCAAAATATGCAGTTGTGTTTTTGCAACAGAGTGATTATGAGTGCTGTTTGTTTACTTGTTTGTTTGTTTGTTTGTTCAATTTGTTGATAGAGAATGAGCTATCCATCAACTCAATTTGCCACCTCAAGACAAATGGGGATATACGAGCCGTTTCGACAGGTTGGTGTGTGGAAAGAAACATTCAGGGGTGATCATAGCTCAAACACAGGTGCTTCTTCAATTCTAGAAGTGGATGCTGGGATAGAAACCAAGGTGAAGTTAAATGAAGCTTGGTCCCTTTTTCTTCAATGTTAGATTCACTATCCTTTTACTTCATGAACTTAAATTGATTCTCTGATTCTTCTCCTCCAGATTGGATATGTTTCTCATGAATCCTTGGCACCATCCGGAAATGATCAAGAACCAAACAGATCTTCTGATAAGGTGATGGTTTTGCTTCCCACCCCACCTCTTCTTACTTTCTTGTACTGCTGACCATGTCTTTGCAAGATGACCAAAAAAGAATTTGTTTGGTTGAACTGATGACACAGGAAGAAAAATTATTTACCAGCTAATTTACTTGTTCATTTGCTACCTTTATCGTATATTTCAGCTCTTTAGAGTTATATATATTCGGATTGACTTGTATTCATATGGTACTTTCTTTGACTGCACATAAGGGCACCTTCATACAGCATGGTCAGGCGGAAAATTAAATATGTGATTTGATCAAGCTGTTTTCTTTCTTTCTTTTTTCTTTTTCCTGTAAACGGACTTTGAAGTGTAAGTATCTATGTACAGGTACAGAGGCGCTTAGAACAAAATCGTGAAGCTGCTCGCAAAAGTCGTATGCGGAAAAAGGTGAATATGATTATTAATCACCTACAAGTCTTTCACCGAGGTTTTTTCATTCCTAGAACTTGTGATGTTATTTGAACAATCTCATCTTGTTCTACCATAGGCTTATGTTCAACAACTAGAAACAAGCCGCTTAAAACTGGCACAACTGGAGCAGGAACTTGAAAGAGCTAGAAAACAGGTAAGGGAAAATTACCCTTATTTGTCTTTGTTCATGTTACCATTAGTCAGCATTGAAATATAATTCTATCAGATAAACCGGCGGCTGCCTGATTTGCAGGGTGCCTATGTAGCCAGTTCATTAGGTACAAGTCATATGGGATACAATGGAGCTTTGAATTCAGGTTTGTGATTCTGAACTGTTTTAAATTGTTTTGAACAGTTCCAGCTATGGAAAATATTTCCCTTAATGACCTAACTACCAATTAGTTTTCAGTAATTTAAGTCGTACCTTCTATTGCATTATGTTAATTCAGCTGTGAATCTTGCAGGGATCACTACATTTGAGATGGAATATGGACATTGGGTTGAAGAACAACACAGACAGAATGTTGAACTCAGAAATGCATTGCAAGATCATGGAACCGATATAGAACTTCTTCGAATACTTGTAGAAAGTGGCTTGAGCCACTACGCTAATCTTTTCCGGATGAAGGCAGATGCTGCAAGGGCTGATGCCTTTTACTTACTGTCTGGCATATGGAGAACATCAGTAGAACGCCATTTTCACTGGATTGGAGGATTTCGCCCATCAGAGCTTCTAAATGTAAGGCGTAATTTAGTTCAACTCAGCATTTGAGGACTGCAGGGACTTTATTTTTTTGGTCATTATTTCTGATAGGCTATAGTGCAATTTAGTTCATCCAATGTGTAACATACTGCATTGTTTCCTTCATTCAGATTGTGTTGCCACAGCTTCAGCCATTGGATGAACCACAACTTGTGGATTTCTATAACTTGAGGCAATCGTCTCAGCAAGCGGAAGATGCTCTCACGCAGGGAATGGAGAAGCTTCAGCAGAATTTGGCGTTGACCATAGCAGGTGATCAAATCAGTGGAGAAATTTATGGATCTCAGATGGCTACTGCATTGGAGAAGTTGGAAGCACTGGAGACCTTTGTGGGCCAGGTGATGTATCAATTAGGATTGAAAGCAAATTGCATAAATCCAACACTCATTGGCTTTCTTCATGATGAAATGATCACATTGAGAGATTTTGGATCTTTGTTGTCAAAAGGGTTTAAATAATGCACCATCAAGATTTAACTGTAAATCTGCTCTATAATATTTCATGAATTTAAAGTCATAAACACATGTACACATATGACTTTCCACGTAAATATGCTGAACTGCATATGTTGCTCTTGTCCAAGACAGGCGGATCACCTCCGGCAGCAAACTCTGCAGCAAATGTCTCGAATCCTAACGACTCACCAGGCAGCTCGAGGCTTGCTTGCGCTCGGGGAATACTTTCACCGGCTGCGTGCCCTCAGTTCTCTTTGGACTGCCCATCCTCGTGAACCGACATAGTCAGCTGCAAGCCTCATCTGCTTAAATATATATATTCTTTTCCAATCAACTTGCCTTGTTTCAGAGGTTGTAAATATGTTCAGCTTAGTGGCTGCCTGAGTGTACCAATTCAAAACATATAGGTTTTCAAGTCATATGTCTCCAATGCCTGTAGCATATTAGCTAGTTTGTTGGGTAGATTGATTTGAAATGCAAGATGAATTAGCTGTTACTTGATGTGTAAATTTGCTCGAGACAATTATTGCCATATGCATGCCAGCAGTTACTATTTTATTAAGGTTTGGTGAGGGAATGAAATATGCAAATTCTTCTTCTTCTTCTTGTCATCTCCCTGAAGTTATATATTATTTGGAATTCATATTCCTGTTTGCCTGATGATTTGCACATTTGATCAATAGCAGAATTATGTTCCTGGTTTTAAAGTACAAAATATGTACACATGTTCTGCTTTTCCCCACCAACCCAACCCCCCCACTGTCACATCTCAGGATCAACTCCGCCGTAGCACGATATTGTCCGCTTTGGGCCCCTCCTCTCTGCCCGCACGGTTTTGTTTCTGGGAGCTCACGAGCAACTTCCCAGTGAGTCACCCATCCTGGGATTGCTCTAGCCCCCAACTGGTTGATGTGGGATCTTACAATAAATTGTCACATCCCGGGATCAACTCCGCCGTAGCACGATATTGTCCGCTTTAGGCCCCTCCTCTCTGCCCGCACGGTTTTGTTTCTGGGAGCTCACGAGCAACTTCCCAGTGGGTCACTCATCCTGGGATTGCTCTAGCCCCCAGCTCGCTTAACTTCGGAGTTCCTACGACTCCAAAGCCAGTGAGCTTCCAAAAGGCCTCGTGCTAGATGGATGCGGGTGTGTACATATAAGGCACATCACCCCCTCTCCGTTGGTTGATGTGGGATCTTACAATCCACCCCCCTTAAGGGCCCGACGTCCTCATCGGCACACTCGCACCACACGGCAGAGTGGATCTGATACCAAATTGTCACATACCGGGATCAACTCCGCCGTAGCACGATATTGTCCGCTTTGAGCCCATCCTCTCTGCCCGCACGGTTTTGTTTCTAGGAGCTCACGAGCAACTTCTCAGTGGGTCACCCATCCTGGGATTGCTCTAGCCCCCAACTCGCTTAACTTCGGAATTCCTACGACTCCGAAGCCAGTGAGCTCCCAAAAGGCCTCGTGCTAGATGGATGCGGGTGTGCACATATAAGGCACATCACTCCCTCTCCGTTGGTTGATGTGGAATCTTACAATACCCCTCTGTCGTGTTTATTAACACAACTTAATCAAATCGAGAAATATTCTCTTATCAGATAAGCTCACGTGGAATATAATTAATAACTTTTGATACGATTCATTTCATCAATTTCATAAAGTAAAAGAATAGTAATCCATAATTATCAATTTGATTATAAACTTCTAATCAACATAATTAGCAATTTGACAAAAGAGAGGCCCATCTCAATTAGCACTTAATTTATGATCAATTCATTATTAGACTCCAATTGTCATGGATGAATATTTGCTTTTGTGAAATGAGAAAAAGGTTTTATTTATTTATATTATTGTGGTGCCTCTAATATTTTATAAAAGAAAAATACCACATTTTTCCTTTTTCCTCTTTTTTCTTTTGGCGGGTACTGTCCGAGGTCCTAAGTGTCATGCTACGGGAAGCCAAACCGTCCACAAAAATTTCCCGGGTAAATTAAATATAAAAAAAAGAGTAAAATACAAATACAAAAATTACAAATTAAAGAAAAATACAAAAAAACTCAAAGATTCAGTCAGATTCGAAGAAATGTTCATTATCGGAACCTTTTCACTTTCTTCACGTCTTCAACCTTCGTAACCCCAATTGTTACCCCAAGAGCAAACCCTAATTTTAATTTCTAATTTGATTCTCTTCATTTCCTTCTAATCGGTCGGAGGTCTGAGCTGAAAGCCTGAGATAGTACGCCAAAAAAATGAGCAATTTGAGAACCATCTGTAGGCCACACACGGTCTTCACCTCCTTCATGTGTTGTAGACACCAAGCTCGCTTTAGCTCTAGGGTTTCATTTCGAAACCCTAATTACAACCCTCGTTTTGCGCCTGTGTCCGATTTTGCTAGATTGAATTGGAGCGGGTCCTGGTTCAGAGTGAATCAGAGGAGGACCATGGTTAAGGCATCCAATTGGGACCAACCCAAGTCTCCCTACGAAACTCTGAGTGATTGAATCTTTCTTAACTGGGAAAAGTTTAAAGCTTCACGCTTTGATTTTGTGAATTCTGGTATTTCTAACAAGTTCATTGTTTCTGTTTTTTTTTTCAAACACAGAACTAGAGAGGGACGCTGATGACGACCAGATCAAAATTGCTTACAGACGCTTGGCCAAATTTTATCACCCGGATGGTTTGTTCCTTTATCTTCATTAGAAATGCTTTTCAAACCTTTTTCATATCTGTAAATTGCTAGTATAATCACAAATAAAAAGAAACATTTTGTAAGGAAATTATGTACGTAAAAATTAGTGGTTTAATTAGGTGAAACCCTTTTTCTTGAATCTGTTGGCCATAATGAAGGGTGCCTTTGTTTTATTTTTTATTCGGTCATGTTAATTCCAATATGAGAACCTTTTTTTAATTTTTTTAATACAATCGATATTCTACTTTAATCTAATCTAAATTATGGGGAAGGGGATTCGAACTTGGGTGCAGAGTGGGGAGCACATCCGCCCTAGCCAACTTGGCTAAGTCCATGTCTGCCAACATGAGAACCTTTTTGATGCAACAAAGTTATAGTGCAAAACAGGAACTATTGGAAGACATTGAGAATTGTTATTCGCTTTTCTTCCTTAATTTTCATGTAATATTTTACTATCTTTCCTTGTGTATTAGATGGGTGCATGTATTTTTATTTTTTTTTTAAGTTTGGTCGTGAGTGAATGCTCTTTGCAATATATTTGTCCCCTTTGCTTTCTATTGATTTTTGGGCTTAAAATTTTGTCTTTATTCTCTGAATTTTAAGTTGATCTGGTTGTCTTTCTCTTTTCTAGTCTATGATGGTAGAGGGACCCTAGAGGAGGGTGAAACAGCTGAAGCTAGATTTATAAAGATTCAAGCTGCTTATGAGTTGCTCATAGATGAAGACAGGAGGGGACAATATGATAGGGCTAACCGAGTCAACCCAATGAAAGTAAGATTCATAGTTCGCATTTTAATTACAGTGAACTTTCTTGCTGATTATTTTAAGGATATATAAATGCTAATGTTTTGAGCATAAATACGAAAATGTAAAGTAGATTCATGAGTTGTATGATAATTTATTAATAAACTGATAGCTTGGCTCCTATTTTATTATTTTAGTAATGGATTCTTTGTGTGGACTGTTATATCAGGCATCTCAAGCATGGATGGAGTGGCTAATGAAAAAGAGAAGAGCTTTTGATCAGCGAGGTGATATGGCAATAGCAGCTTGGGCAGAGCAACAGCAGCGTGAGCTGAATATTCGTGCACGTCGACTTTCTCGTTCCAAGGTATAGAATCATTCTTTTAGTACATGAGTTAGCTGTAAAAAATTGTTTATGTAGTTCGCAAATGAAAATAAAAACAACATATGCTGCAGAGCCTTGCCTTTTGCAGGATGTAAAAGCATCAATGGCTACTATATATCCTACTTGTCTCTTATCATTACTCACCCAATACTCTGTTCAAAAAGCTCATGCTCATTTCTATGATCTCAGTTTTATAAGTAGCATCAAGCTATTATGTCATTTTATTTTGGCTGCATTCTCTCTTACTTAATGCCTAGGGCCATTGGAAATCCAGGTTGACCCAGATGAAGAGAAAAGAATCCTAGCAAGAGAGAAAAAGGCCTCGGCTGAGTATTTCTCCAGTACCCTCAAGCGGCATACGCTAGTGCTAAAGAAAAGGGACATAATGAGAAGGAAAGCCGAGGAAGAGAAGAGAAAGATCATCGGTCAGCTTTTAGCAGCAGAGGGACTTGAGCTCGACACAGATGATGAAGAATCACGGTAGAGAAAAATTTACTCATTGGCTTCTGACATTGTATTATAGAATACCTTTTGGATTGGCCCATGGAGACAAATCCTTCCATATTTGTGTTGTACAACGAAAGTAGAAAGAATCTGTATATATATATCTTCCGTTGGAGAAATTTATAGAAATTAATGAGAAATTTAGATTTTATTAAATCAGTGCATGCCTCTGCCTGTATTTGTATATGCTTCAAAGAGATCTCTAAATTTTCAAAATGTTTGAGCCGCCTTGAACTTAGCCGAAGTGTTTGACAACGCCAATTAAAAAATATAAGGTTTCAATAAGAACTTAGCTTTATTCACCAGAACTTTACAGTTCCTCGAAATAAGCGAGAGAATTACAACTTCATCATCTCCCCTCAAAAGTATGATATGCATGTTACAAGTAATTTGATTACTTTGAAGAGCATATTATGCTTAACAATCTTTTGCTTGGTAAAACTAAGCACTAAAAGAAAATGTTGCCATCTTCTTAAACAGAAACTGTTTGTTGCGCCGATCCTCTATCAGATGAAATCGAGCTTTACTCATCATATATCTATCAGATGAAATCGAGCTTTACTCATCATATATCAGAATTGTTGACATACGCTGAATGCCTCTCCACAATAAGTTCGATAAGCGGACTCTCCACATCATTATCACCAAGAGAATTGTTTCGATGAACCGAAACTTTTTCGTTACTTCTGACAACTACAACCTCTTCCTTGCGGGTCGAAAGTTCATTCGCTACAACCATATGCATCTTGTACTTCTTGAGAGCCATATCAGCCTTCTCTAAAAGAATCTTTGAATCCGTCTCTAGCTGTTTAGACAGTCATGTCAAAGGTTTTTAGTCCAATAAAGTAATACTGCATCTTGCAAGTTCTGTAATTTACTTTCATTATGGATAGGACAGGTGAGCCAGTTGAGCAGGGGGGCTAAACTATTAATTTTTAAAATAAAAACATTAAGAAATTAGAGAAAGTTCAGGGGTATGATACTTAATGATATATATATGATTGCATCGTACATGTCGAGGAAGATATACGGGTCTACTTTCTTTGAGACTGAAGACATAATGGACAACTTCAACTTAAGTCAGTTTACCCAACCTTTTATATTTTTCATGTCTAATGTAACACAAACACAAAGATTAGAACTCAGTTAAATAAATTGCCTACAGGTTGACTGTTACCCAGCCTCGCCCACAACCCTTCTGGACAAAAAGCCATACATACGGCTAATCCCCAGGTACAGGAAAAACAAATAAGGACTAAAGTGCAGCAACAGAACTCATGAACAGATAAAATTTATGAATATGCCAGTAACTAAAGTTAAGCAGAAGCTTCATATCTAACCTTGAAAGATATACAGAAGGCCTTTGGTGCCCAGTCTTGCCTTAGCACTAAGAGCATCTTTGGCACCTGAACAAGTCGCATGTCCAACGGACCAGCCCCTGACTGAATTTTGTGTTCAGCCTGCACAATCCTGCTTTATTAAGAAAATGGTGCAGCTGACGCATATTCTTGGATGAAACTTGTACATATACAGGATGGGGGAGGATACTGATTCTTTTTCCTTTATTTCATAAGCAAACTTCCCAATGACTAATCGCCAGCAGATTTTAATTTAAACAAGCTATTAAACATCAAAGATTCACATGTCAAGCCGTTCCCGCCTACTTAGAATAATATTGAGGTCATAAAAATGTCTAGCACTTTGCAAAGGACTAGCTTATATTATTTGACTCCAGAGGTTCATATATGCCCCAAAAGAAATGCAATCAAGCTTCCAAGGAACATAGTCAAGATATTGCTATCCCTTCCAATGAATATTGAGGTAAAAAAAACACGTCTTCTAGCAATTTTAAAAGGGCTGCACTTATGTAATCTGTCTGCTGACGTACAAGCAGAAAAACAGAGTAAAAAGCACAACACAAATTTTCAACATATTTAACCATTACCATGCTCTTCCAAGGAACATAAAAGTCAGACACTGCCGCTGCAAGATAAAGCATCGCATGTGGTCCAAGACTTCTCATTGATAAAGCAATCATCTGCAACATCTGCTCATAATACAAAGTCCAATTAGTCAAGCATAGGAGTATAACTATCATATCTAAAACAACCGACAACATTTTGTGTTAAAAAATTGTATTCAACAACAACTGAAGCGAACCTGAAGATACTCAAATATGGTTGTAAAGGGAAGTTTCAACAAGAGGCTTCCTGTTACTGCCTGCAATAGAATACGGCCCACAAAGCATTCATTGTTACATTGAGCTATTATAGACCAGGAAAACAGTCAAATTACAGAGTGAGTAAAAAAAGTTAAATGTGGAATAAGTAAATACATATACTACTGAATGCATGATAAATATAAGTGGTCCATACAGCACGATTCTTAGTGATGGCGTTCCTCACTGCTTCAGAATGTGGCTGGGACACTGGAATGTGAAACAAAGTTCAGTCATCTGAGCAGGAACCGTCAAAGGTTTGTATAATATTAAATGTGAGATTTGATTATTTGGCATCACCTGGAAGCTGCTAAAGAAAAAAATACTTGAAAGATTCTGGTTTCCCATCTTCCCAAAACCCAATAATCAAGCACAATCAACTCCCTTAGGACAAAAAAATTCCAATCTTTTCTAATACTCTACCAAACATGTCAAAACAAATGGCTACAACAATGTAACTGACAAGGAGAAAGGGTTATGTAGCCTATCAGACTCATTGGCAATTAGGCCATGTTTGATTAGTGTACTTATAGAGCCATTGCACAATGATTGTGTTTCCATCACATATTGTGGCCTTTTCTCAAGGTAGAAATTTTTGTTGCTGGAGTAAATGGTAAGATTTAATTTAAGTGTATTTTGTCAGACCTAAACTTGAGAGGGAGGGGCATAAGTTTTCACTTCAGTCATCCATGTGCATTTCTATTCTAAATACAAAAAGAAAAACATATTACAATAACTACAAACCTTTAATATTTGACTCATCCATATATTCAAAACATTCAAGCAAGGGGTCATCGGGAAGAGATCTGCAATATGGCTGGCAAGTTCCCCTGCATAATATTTAAGGAAAATCCAAAAAATATAAGCAATAAGTCTATTCTACCGTACAAAATTGTTGAAATGAATAGAAGATATATAAAATGGTAAAACAGAAATTACCTCCGATAAAGAAAGATAACAGCATAACCTGCCTTCAAAAAGTACCTGCAATATTATCAGGCAAGTTTAATCTGTAAGTCTGTAATATTAAAGATGGCATACTCAGTGAGTTTTAAGGTTATATACTCTGTGGATGCCGCTCCTCTATAGCCTGAGCTGAAGTTGTCGATGTAGCGAACACATCGTTGCTCTAGAGGAACTGTGGTACCCCCCGATGTCACACAGACAACCTTCCTAACTCCTCCACTTCCTACATAACATGTCAAATCAATCAAAATCCACTGAACCTAAGGTGATCAATGAAAAATATAACTGTGACAAAGCAAAAAGTGAACATGCCGGAAGGTATTGAATTCTTCTTCACAAATTCCTCGAGTTTTTCACTGATATCAACTCTGTTCTTCAAAGGAGGAGCTGAGTCAAAAAAGGCTTGGATTTCTGCATCCAGTGTTTCTTTTGGAATTTCCAACCCATTTGTTAGAGACATTTGCAATTGCCTGCAATCCAATTTCTTATAAAAAAAACCCACAAAATGATTTCATGTAAATATGCAAATGCACCGCCAACATACAGAGAGATTAGTAATTAAAACTTTCCAACTTGGTACAAGGTTCACTAGTCTGAAGATTATGAAGTTACCCTCATAACTCAAAATTATAAACCATCTGCTAAGTAGGAAAATGACAGTACAAAACAGATTTATTAAGGAAGAAACTGAACACAGTGAAGACTAAACTGAGGATCAACTGCATATAAACCCCCAGCCGCACCAACCCCACACAACAACCCACCCGCCACCTCCCCAACTCTCCTGCCCTTACACCACCGCCACCTTCTTCCCCTCTCTCCTCCGCCTACACCACCTCCTTCCTCTCTCTCCTCCGCCTACACCACCTCCCTCTCTCTGCCCCAACTCTTCAGAATTTCATACGCAATCATGAAAAAGTTGAGAGGACAGATATGACATATATGGAAGGGAAATCAAACTGAATGCCTTTAGGTAACTACTAAGCATTTCGTTTGATGGACAGGTCCTCAAGTTTAATCCAAAATACAATCACGACATTGCTAACCATATAAAATTGTAACCCATAATACAAATTCAAAACCAAAAAAATCCGAAAAATCAAAAGGGATTAGAGCATTGATGGGAAGTTGAAAGCTTACCTAAAGAACAAAGACAATGGCAAACTTGGTTGAGAAGATTTGAGAGCTCAAAATATAAAGAAAAGGATAGGTAATTGTAAAATGGGGCAAAGATACCCCTAAATTCTCAACCCCAAAATATGTATGCTGGGATATTAAAGCAGAGATTCATTACAAATCAGAACCAAATTGGTAATGAAATCCCCCAATATCTTTGAATTGCGAAGAAACTCAAATGCATAGAACTAATACAAAAAGGAAAATTTGCCACACAAAAAAACCTGTATAGAGAGACCTGAGAGCAGCTGACGAAGAGTTGGAATGGGTTCACTTTTTGAGGCAGAGAGACGGTGCCCGTTTGAAGATTGGAAAGAACAACAATTTATTTTGGGTTGTGTACTTTAAACTTGTATAAGCATGGAACGTTGAGATGCTTCATAGCCGTCTATTCCCGCGAAATATGTAAATGATGAAAATCGATGGACATGAATGTGACTGTGCGAAATCCAACCATAGTTGACCCCACCCACTCTATTTCGGCAGTACGATTTGACTTGGTGTATAATTAATTCTGAATAAAATTTGTAAGAGAATTGTAGCTTAAATGATTAAGGGCATTTAACTATTTCTAATTTCAATTCTCCTATTTACCAATACTGCTTGAAAGTTGTATACAAGAAAAAACAAAAAGAAAGTCGAAACAAATTTTAAACTTAAGAAAATAAAAACTAGATCAAAGTGAAGGAAAATACTTCCCTCTTAACTCCAGATTTAGGAATTCCTATATTGCATCCAATAACAATATGATATGTGTGTATAAATTTTTATTTTATTTTATATTTTTAATAAATTATTTTATCTTTTATATTTTATATTTTTAATAAAATATTTTTGTATATATGTTAAACTGTGAAACGCCGCCTTCGAGAGGAAGAACCAAACAGTATCCAAAGTGAGAGGTAGCAAAATTAAGGTAAAGGGCTTTTTTTGTTTTTTGGTCAACAAAAATAAGATAAAGGTGTGTGGTATATCTATCTACCGCAATAAATTATTAAATAACAAAACTGGGAAAAATAAAAAAGCAAACCGGGTATTGAACCCGACGTGAATCGAACACGCAACCTTCTGATCTGGAGTCAGACGCGCTACCATTGCGCCACGGATCCGGTTGTTAAACTTCTTTCGTTAGTTTCTATCTATATTAACTCTCTACCCAAGCGACGTCGTTTCCTAACTGCTCATTAAGTAGGTACACTGCCAAAACGCTTCAAAAGAGACTTCCCGCCAGAGCCCACCCGTTTAACAGCTGGAACATCACAGCCGTCTTCTCCAAGAAACCCTCCATTTCCCCACATTCTTGCAGAGAACCCAACAATGGCCGTGGACCCATCGAAGCTCTCAATGGCCTTCGACCCATCAAAGCTTCAGACCCAAATCGACATCAAGCCTCCACCGCCTCCGTTCTTCACCGAATCAGCTGCCGAAACCCTCCAAGAACCCACCAAGCTCTCCTTCTTCGCCTCCCGCTACCGTCGTCCTCGCCGCCATCGAGCTGACACGTGGCTCATCTCGCTCTTTGTTATTCTTCATATCGTAGCCTTCATGGCCACCATGGTCGTCAACGACTGCTGGAGCAAGTCTCATGGCGACTGTGCTCTGAAGGCCTTTGGGAGGTTGTCGTTTCAGCCGCTCTCCGAGAACCCACTCCTCGGCCCTTCGGCTTCCACGTGAGCTTCTCTTGCTCTTGTTTTGAAAATTATTTTTTGTTTGATTTTAAGTGAGGATGAGTTTTCTTGGTGAAATCTTGGTAGGTTCTGTGTGAGTTTATGTGGGTTCTCTCTGTTTGTAAGGTTACTGAGAAAATGTGGGAGAGAAGTAAAAGAAATGTTCGTTCTTTGGGTTGAATTAATCTCTTTTTTTCTCATTAGGTTTCTGAGATCTTTCATCTTAATTAGTTAGTTCCTGCCGTGGTTCTTGGAAACTTTGTTGATTGAGATCTGGCTGCTGTGATCAATTTTGAGCAATTGGTTGATGTTGCGTTAGTCTAATTAGGTTTACTCTGTTTGGTTGCTGAGAAAACAAAGGAACTCGTAAATTGATAGAAAGGTTTTATTTTTCTCTTTTCCACATAATTTCCTTTATTATTTTTAAGTCTCATCAAAGGGATACATATCATTGTTGTCACTGGTTTTTAGAAACTGTACCCGTGTTTGAGATCAGTTTTGCTTGAAGAGTCAAAATTTTCTCATAGAACACTTTTGGTTCTTCAGTTCTGTGATCGTCCTATAGCTTTTATTGATGGAGATCGGTTAAAGGTTTTGTTGCCAAAAACTCGGTTGCCTGTCCTGTGGAGGCTTTGGTAGAATTCAAAGTGATTTTTGTAGTCTTAGGATTTGGCCTCATCTATCGAGTTGTATGAATTAAGAGCTGTGTTTGACTCTTGAGAATGCATGAACATGTTTGTGGTTTCTGGTACAGATTTTCTTTTGCCCTTCAGACCTAATGTTAGTGGCATTGCAGGCTTGATGAAATGGGAGCTCTTCGACGGACTTTTTTAACAGAGAACCACCAAACTTGGCGTCTTTTTACATTTCCATGTCTGCACGCCGGAGCCATCCACCTTGTGATCAACCTTAGCTGTGTTATCTTTGTTGGAATTCACTTGGAGCAAGAGTTTGGACCAAGTAGATTTTCCTTCCCATTTCAATTTCTGGACGTTATTTTACATGAGCAGTTAGGTTATGTGTAGCTCTTGAAAATTGCAGACGCTGAATCACTGATGTTCTTAAATGTTTGTTTCTTTCAAACAGTAATGGCAGGGTTAATCTACATACTCTCTGCTTTTGTTGGTACGTTGGTGGCTGCACTTTTTGTTGAGAAACGCCCATCAGTCGGTTCTTCCGGACCTCTGTTTGGGTTACTTGGAGCTACACTTTCTGCACTGATTCAGAACTGGGAAATGTACACCAATAAGGTTTTCCACCTACTGCCTTTCTCATTCAGTTTGATCTGTCTCCCATGATCTGATTTAGTAATGTAATGATTGTTCATTTGTTTGGTTGCAGTTCACAGCTCTGGCATCAGTAATATTTGTCTCCATTGGCAATTTTCTCCTTGGTTTGCTACCTTATGTTGACAATTTCTCAAGCATTGGAGGCTTTTTATCTGGGTTCCTACTCGGATCTGCGTTTTTATCCAGTCCCAAGGTCAAAGAAGTGGTGCAAGATAAAGGAGGCCTCATGGATTATGATCTCAAAAATTATATCAAGTCGAGGTTGAGGCAGAAGTTGGACAGGCCAGTCTATAGGAGTGTCTCTATTCTTCTCTTTGGTCTTATGTGAGTATTTCTCTTTTTTATAGAAAATGCTGCACATTGTTTCTTATAGTTTAAATTAACATGAGATCTTATAAGAGGAGCTTTATTATATGCTGCAGGCTTGCTGGATGTCTGGTAGGAGTTCTGCAAGGCATTAACATGAACCAGTATTGCGGGTGGTGTCGGTATGCTGATTGTGTCCCTTCCAAAAGCTGGAGCTGCAGAGACATGGAAAATTCTTGTGAGGTATCTATCTGATCCTAGCACTTCAATCTGTATAAAACTGAAAGTAATCCTCCCCTCCTTTTCCCCTTCCCCTATACAAAAGAAGCAAGTAATCTCCTTCCCCTATACAAAAGAAGCAAGTAATCTATTAGAACCTAAACATGGCTTTAGTTTGATGGACAAGGGTCTCTCTTCACACTGTTGAGAAGCAGTGCAACCAAAGATAATTGATTTCAACAACATTTTAGGAACCAAAAAGAGGAGTAAACTATTAGAACCTTTAACAAGTATTAGCACTCATTATGATTTCAAATGTACCCTGCTTAGAAAGTGAGCCACCCTGAACATGGAAGTTCTGCTAGGAAAGTATTAGTCATCTAAAGAGACTCGCCGGCGAAGAACAGAACTGTAATTATAGATAAGATAGGAAAGGAAGGTTTTCATCTTATATGTCAGCTTGGAAAGTTATTTCTTCCTCCCAATCACTTCAAATGCACTCAAATGTATTCTGACCAACTTTCTTACAATCGATCTTGCAGACCATGGCGAGCAATGAACAGTTGACTTTGACGTGTATGGCTAACGGGAATTTCAGGGTTCTTCCATTCACCAACATCTCTCAAGCTAGGACGAACGACTTGTGCAGTGTGATATGCTCATAGAATTTGCCACTCTTGTGATTCTGTTACAGCATGGGGAAAGATACAAACTTGTAATATCAATACCGTGTTGATAGCCATCTAGTTAATGTTGACTTTTGCAGTAGAAAATTTTCAGCATAGTTTGCAAGAGCGTTGACATGAGATATATTTGCATTTTGAGCATTTTAACCGTCTCCCTTGTTGATAGTACCCCACATCAAGTGAAGAAAGCTTGATGAAATCTTAAAAGCTCGTCGATTGTCAATTAATTTTGGGTTGAATACTTGCATTCTAATAAGAGGCATAAAATTGAAAATCATTGTGAAGTTTCTAAAGGGTCTTGTTTTCAGAATTCCAATCCTTCATAAAATCTCCATTTCTGGGTCCCCTTTAGTGTCGGCCGTCAGTCTTAAGTTTGATTAGAATTCAACTCATCGATCCATGGCGGGACCGAATCAAACAATTATCATAAACGACTAGTAAGTGTAACTGTTGCTATTTGTGATGAAATTTAACTGTTTGTTGCTCAAATAAAATATTTTGGGAAATCTCAACATCTAGCGCCCGTGGCCTAATGGATAAGGCATCTGACTTCTAATCAGGCGATTGTGGGTTCGAGTCCCACCGGGCGTGCTTTCTTAATTATTTCGTTTTTATAAAACTTAGGCTCAGAAATCTTACCAAAGCCCACCTACACAAAGTCGGTTTTAAATCTTTTGTTTGGCCCACCAAAGGACCTAGGCTCTTCACAAAATTTATTTCATATTTGTACAATTTTATTTTACTTATGTCTCTTTTGTTCAC
Source organism: Prunus dulcis (assembly GCF_902201215.1). Classification (NCBI taxonomy): domain Eukaryota; kingdom Viridiplantae; phylum Streptophyta; class Magnoliopsida; order Rosales; family Rosaceae; genus Prunus; species Prunus dulcis. The sequence continues at coordinate 38,196,377 of NC_047650.1, read as the reverse complement.
TTATACTTTCCTTGTATGTTATTATTATTTTATTTTCATTTTAATAAGGACAATATCCTAAACTATTCTAATATATAAGGAGGGAATTTGAATTCGAGTGCAATGGGGCTAGCTCAACTAACTCAACCCACAATTACATGTACAACTTGAACTATTAAATACGACTGCTTGATAGAACTTTTATTTAACATATAAATTACCAAAAAAAATTATTAATATATATAAATATATGTAGATACTGATGTAAGGAAGATGTATTTAATTTCAACAGTACAGAAGAATATCACACAACTTTTTCTTTTTTGTTAATTTTTTTGACAGATGCGATCCCTTTTGCGGCTCTAGGTCTACACACTGGCCGCCCTTACAGTTAATTTACAGCCTTAGAGTGCCAGCAAACCGCAATGATTTAAAAGGTAAATACTCAATTACAGTGCCAGCAAAACCCTCAATTCACTCAATTGCTTTTAACAATCACAGTTTTAGGCAGCCCAAATGCAAAATTCTTATTGGATTTTCAAGCCTTTATGCTTTTCTTTTCTCTCTTTTTTTTTGGTATTCTATTTGATCTGATTTGGACTATGGAAGAGAAGTAGGCAAGTAGGAGGAGAAAATACATTAGAAAATTGCAGCTTTGGTATTTACTGTTTGGGCTAAATTTTTCAGCCTTAGTTGGACTCTATGGTGCTTTCAATCCAAAACCCTAGATCTTGGACCATCCATAACAATTTTTGTACTTACCCCCTCCTCCTCCTCCGGCTGCTGCTGCAGCTAAATCCATAAATAGCCCACAAAGTTTTAAAACAAAGCATGCACCAACCATAATGTCTCTGTGTGGGCAGCCTTGGCACACAAAAGCATACAAAGTAAAACTCCTAGTCTCTCTCTTTTGTGTGCTCAATTGCCAGCTAGTCTTGCCAATAATGATTTTTAAAGAGAAATTCTTTTGTAAAAGTTAAATTTCAAAGATTCTTTGACTAAGGAAGCATTTATTGGTGCCTTTGTTGCACACACACGACACATTGCCCTAAAAGTGAACCTAAGCATCAAATACTAGGAAAGTGTATATTAGTAACACTATTTACCATGCATTACTGATTACATCTTTCACAAATACGAGATTGTTTATGCCAATGAGTCTCGTCCGTACAAGAAATATAATTCGAGTCGCAATTAGTAGATTTTCCACATATAGTAAAAGGTGAGAGGTTTCCTTGTATGGCCTTGGTGTGTACATACACTCACTATACTCCATGATCAATTTATTCTAGGTACTTGTTTGCAAGAGTGTGAGTTGGCTAATTAAGGCACTCTTGGTCAGAATCAACAAGCATGTCAGCTGTCAAAACTTATATGCAATTGGCATCTCAACAAGCGTATTGTTTTGTACCATTGAGTTTTTGCAACCATTGATTTGGCAACATGTGGCATGCTTTCCCACTTATGCACATTGTGATGTACGACCTTGTAGAACCCTTCACGGAATTGAATATTCTAAATCAAAATCATACTCACGGCAAGAAAGGGTCACCTAGTTATATATATAAAGCCTATAGAGCACTATATAAAAAATTCTCTAGAGTTGATGGTTTCAAGCTTTCACTTAGGTCGCAGAATTTATATGAATTTGGAAGGCTCCTCGCCTCTTTTTAGGGTAGAGGGAGGGATGAAAAAGGGACCCTATAGTGCAAAGGAATCCAGAAGTGGGTTTTTGCCTAGTTGAACCAAAAAGCAAAGAAAGATATAGCCTTGAAACTCTCTCACCATCAATGTTAGTCAAAAAAAGGGTTGATGGTTTTATATGGGTCTAGTCTATATTCTATAAATCCAAAGGGAGAAGAAGAAGTTTTTTTTGGATTTTGAGTATTTTACTTGGCCCCTTTCTTCAATATCTATCATCATTTTGAAGAATCCTACTACTTTGTTCTATAAAAAGGATATCCTAACTAGTTGACCCTTCTCATCTTTCTCTCTCATAGGTTTGCACTCAAGCACAAAGAGATGCATTGTGTAAGGGGTAGAAGTGAATTGTATGTGTGGGTGGCATAACGTGTAAAGATTGTTATTTTTTTTCATTTTCGTGGGAGATACTCGTGCTCCACCCATACGCTATGGTACATAGTGAAAATGATACCTTATTCAAAAGAGCATGAAAAAATGCTTCATATTTATCATTTATTTTTGTAGACGAAAAGTATGGAGCCAACTTGTATTATTTCTTTGTTTAACATTGATCTGAAGTACCATATCATTTAAGCTTAAGATCAACTTGAATTCTCAAAAAGAAAAAGATACATCGTAAGATTCCACCCACATGATTGAGAATTTTCTCAATCCTAGCATCTAAGTCAATTTAAAAGCAAGATTTGGTGCTCCATCTTAAATATATGGACAGATAATGTAGCTACTACAATATCTTTGGGGAATAATAATACATTGTATTGGGTACAAATATGCTTTGAACAATAATCACAATGATGAGCGATCCCATTAACTTAGCTTAAATTAATAGATTAATAAAACGCAGGATTCCGTTAAATCATGTATGATTATTGTCCACCATCTTTGCCAAACTCACATATATAAAATCACAATAATAAAATAAAATCGTAAACAAATTGTATGACCTTGTCCAAATTTTATAACTTAAAATATTATTTTGTTCTTTTTTTATAAAAAAAATTTATTTATTTTAAAAAATTCCCGAATCTAAGACATTTTGAATTTTGATGGCAAAGTTCATCAGGTTGGGCCAGAGAGCAAAAGAAAACTATACTTCAGAAGCTTAAGAATATGATTATCATCCAGTTGTTTAGTTATATCACTGACACGTGTCCTATTATGCATAGGTAGGCAATACTTTAACCTAGCTTTAGCTTAACTTTTGCCCTTTTTACCAGATTGGGCAGTGATTTGCCCATGTCTGTGATAAGTGGAGCATCTTTGCTGCTCAAAAGACCATAACGCCCTTTCCAACTTAATTTTTGCTTTACTAAAATTTAATTTCAATTTTATGTAATTTGTCACCAAAAAAAATAAGGATGAAAATAAAAAAGACATTACATGTCCTATTATGTCTCCTTCAATTGAATACTAATTATAGGAAGAAAAATATAAAATTAAAATTGCAATTATTTCATAGGAGACCAAATGAATATAAAAAACAGAAATATTTTTGTTTGTTTAACCAAAAAATATATATCTATATATATAAAACAAAAGGCAAAAAATGGTAAAATATTCAAAATACTAGAAAATGCCCTTGATTAATGCAAACATTAAGAATTAAAATTATTAATTAAATGAGGATAATATGATAAATTCAAACTTCTTCATATTAAAAAAAATTAAAATTAAAAGAAAAATCAGATAATAGATTTTATTTTTATAAAATACAACTACTCATTATCTTTTTTTAATTTTAAGATAAATTTAAATTTTTTTAAAAAAAAATTTCTCACAAGTGTGGAAGCACGTGTGAAAAAGCTAGTATATTATAAATTACACGGTTAAAAGTTAAAATTGACGTTGTGGATTGATAGCTTTGTTGCATTATAAATTACATAATTAACGTTGTCTATATCATTCATAGGATTTGATAGTAGTCCTTGTCGAATTTACAGCTAAACTGTTTTAAATGATTTTTTTTGTTGGGGGGGGTCAAAATTGCTTTAAAACGATTTTGTGTCTTTTCAGGAAAAAAGAAAAGAAAAAAGGAGCACTATCCCAAAAACAGAAGCAAAATGATTGTCCACCGAATAGTAGCTTGGATCCAAACCAAATCTTCGAGACTTAAACTCGAATTCCTATTGAAACCCTCAGAGACATTTCCAGTTCAAACCAGGAATTAAATACAAGTAGATTTAAGGACAAACTAGGGTTAAGCTATCCTTTTTTTATCTTCAATGAAAAAAAAAAGAAAAAAATTCAATGATTTTCTATAAACTTAATAAATTTAAAGAATATGCGTGCGCGTACACATACACATATATTTTGATGTTTTCTGAAATCGGTGGATATTCAGGTTTAAATTCATTAAATTTGTAAACGAACAAACGTATATATTTTGAGAGACTGATGAATGCAAGAGAAAAAGCAAGATCAGTAAGTCTAGTCATACGTCATAACTCATGGATGCATTTGTGAAATTAACACAATACTTTGAAATAAGTAATCACTAATAAGACTAAATAATTAGAATTTAGTGGATGAAACATAGGCAGGTGAGAAGCTGATTTTGTTTACTTGAGGATAAAAGACACAAGCATAATTATGGGAGTATGACATTGAAGGAAAAATGCTAGCTAACTCAATAATCAATAGGAGGATGGATGTCGAAATCGCTGGTGTGCCAAATGTTTGATGGTGGGTTCCAAAAACAAAAGAGGACTAGATAGAGTATACTTGGAAATCATACATTTATTAGAAATTTCAAACGTATTAATAATTCGGATCAATTATTCAATAACGTAACGCGTCAAATACTCTGAATACAACTTTATCTGATGTAAATTATTCTTTTTTTCTTCTTTTTTGGGGGTTTTTTCTTGTCTCCTTTGAATTTCATTATAAACAATTATTCAACTCCTTCCTTTGTATCATTTTCATGGCTGAGAGGCTCTGGACCATCCAGTTGTGTCCATCTAAGAGCTCATTAAGAGGAAAATGAAACGTTCTTCAATATATAGAGACTTTTATTGGTAATTATCATGATGGGGATGAAAGGGATGTGGCTGGCTGGACAAATCTAGCCATCAATTGCGTTTACTTTCACTTCAAGTGATAGGACCCGCATGAGGTGTTTACCTTCTTCCATTCATTGTAAAAGTTTAATTTTGCTCCAGCACTTTCACTTCAGGTATAGTTCTCTACCATAAAATTTTAATTTCCCGATAATTTTTTCTACACTTTCTAAGAAAAGTTCACATTTCACCATTAATAATCAAGCAACCTCTCACCCACCCACCAGATCCTAAATCCACAGCTACCCAAATTTACTTGGCAAAATTTTGATTCTTAGAAGTCCTTTTGTTTGCTTTGCAAAAATGGGAGATTCTTACTTACATCTGGTGGAGCTTTGTTGGCCTCAACATTGAACAACATTCTAACCTAAATAATTGGGTTTGTTGTCCTTTATGTTTGCCTATAATTAATTTATGCAGAGCATCTTCTGAAACTCTTGTTCATAAGGACAAAAAATTGCATGTCACAAGAATAACACTGTTTTACTATCTTCATCCAATTACGTTTTGTAAGGTGGAAAAGTTATCAAGCGTGGTAGAACGTGATCGGTTGGAGATAGCAAAACAACATTATTCCTATAATATACAAATTTTTCTACTTCAAAAGTGAAGAGAAGAGAAAAGAGGGCTTATCTTCTTCTCCTTTATGCATTCAACTGTAACAACTGGTTCAGCTGCCAATGCAGGCCTATAATGGTGAGCATGGGGTACGGCATCCTGTAGGATGGGATTTTCAGAAATTGAACAGATCAATTATTACAATTGAAATTGACCCAGAAAAGAAAAAAAGATCCATTTTCATGGCATTAACTATCAAACTGAATTGGGGGTTTTCCTCCCTTTCTTCATAAAATAAAAAATAAAAAAAATACTATCAAGCTGAACAATTCTCAGAAAAATAAAGTGAGAAATCAAAATTAAATTTGGTGCAGTCAGTCTGGGTTTCTCCTGCCCCAAGTATATATATATATATATATATATATATATATAGTAATGAATGAGATCCTACATGTACTAGGATAATTAATTTTGGTACCCTTAAAAGCTTGAACTTGTTGAGTTTGTTACCCAAACTTAAAGTTCAGACTGTGATTCATCAACAAAATAAATTGAAATACAAGCTGGAAGGGACTTGGTTGTTGTGATTAAGGGATCTATTTTGGGCTAAAGGGCTCCATGACATCAAACAAGACTGTCTAGTGACAAATATTCCTAATTGCTCGAGCTACAAGTTCTTTACTTACCATTATCATCTTTTTAAATTAAAGTTAGAAAGATATTTTTTAAATATGCACGAACGAAGCGGAGTAATTAAGTTTTTTTTTTTTGTGGGGACTAGGAGAAGAAAAGTAGATTTGGTTAAAGGTAATTAGCTTGGGAGAGAGCAATATTACCACCTTTACTGTGAACCAAATCTTAGGGACACCCATATCAATGGCCTTAAATAATGGTCCTAAGCTTGTTCTTCACTTTCCAATGAAATCTCAAAAGACCAACATCCTCTTAAGATGTCATATTTTCCAAAAACCCACGAGCACCCGACTTAAAATAAAATCAAGTAAAATGTCACATAGCCCAACATAAATTAGATTTCCTGGTCCCCCCCTCCCCACATCAAGAAAGAAGACCAACCCCCATTAAAAAAATAAAATGAATAGATAAATAAAGATGGGGTTTTATTAAATTCATAATGGCTTGATAAGCAATAAACAAACATACACCTCATAACTTTAAACATATTTATAGCCGTAGATTAATGTCTAAAACCAACTTAATCATTAATAAACCCATTGAGTGGACTGCAGCAGAATTTTGGGGCCCATGCAGTTGATCATTTCACACTAAGATTTGCTTTCTCCGCCGTTAGATGGGTCCTAAGGAGTACCAAGTAAACGGCTGGGATTAAATTATTGGGTCTTGTATGTAATATTGAATTCAATTGGAGGGGGGTTAAGGATGATTCATGAAGAAGCATCATCCAGTTTTGTCCCCAAAGGAAAAGTAATTAAACTATATACTTAATTTTTGTTAAGATATTTCTGGTTGAGAAAGACAATAACATATTAAATTTACATACACTACACGAATACTAAGATTCGAATCCTAAACCGTAATTATTAAAGAGAAAATGTGGCCTAAAAAGACTGATTATGCATGGTAAGAAGGTTTACAAATTACAAGACACAAACAATACACATACAAGGAACCTCATCATTCCAAGCCTCTCTCTCCCTTTTGGAAAAAATCAACAAAACAAGAAATATCTAGGAAATACAAACCACAAATTTCAATAGAATAGAGAGGGAAGTAAGGAGCCAAGTCAGTAGCTCGAGGAAGAAAAAGAGGAAAGAAGAAGCCAAAGAGCACTCAAATCAAAAGAATATTGAAAGAAAGAATTAGAAGAAGAAGAAGTAGAAACTAGAAAAACCCAGTCAATCCAGTCAAACACTTTACAACCCAATAACCTCAAAATCTAAAAACTTCACAATTCCAACTAAATTAGTAAACTAAACATACCCACTTGCACCTCTCTCTCTCTCTCTCTCTGCCTCTCTTTCTCTTTCTCTCTCTACCCCACATTCTATGCCTCTCTATTATAATTTTATATGTATAAAATTGAAAATGGGCAATTGGGCATGCTTTAAATAAGTGGGAGAAAAGAAAGGCAGAAAAGTAAGAAATTGGAAGGGAGCTGGAGGAGCTCATGGAAATTTCATGCTCTTCTTGTTGTATAAGTATACACCTCTGCTCTGCCAATGAGCCAATGAGCCAATGAGCCAACCTCTCTCTCTCTCTCTCTCTCTCTCTCTCTCTCTGAACTTACAAGCAAGCACACAGAACAGAGTCTCTTTCCTTTTTGGGTATTTTTTAGGCTTCTTTATGGACAATTTTTCTTTCCATAAATCTCTTTTTATTTTTCACACATCCTTTCAGCCCATTAAACAATGAAAATGGCATATTACCATTCATCCTTTCCCCTCTATAGGAAACACCCATCATTGCTCTCAACAATCGTTTTCAACCTTAGAAACCTGAGCTGCTGCTTCTTCTTCTTCTTCTTCTTCTTCTTCTTCTAAGATATTCCCTCCTTCCCATAATCCCATTCCTTCCCTTTACTTTCCATTCCATTCCATCTCTCTCTCTCTCTCTCTCTCTCTCTCTCTCTCTCTGTCTTTTTCTCTTCTCCTCCTCCTTCTTCTTCTTCCTCTCACCATTTAAATACCACCATCTCTTTTTTATCCCAGACTCAATTTCAACACACCAAAAGAAAAGAAATTTTAAAAGGAAAAAGGAAAAAAAAAGAAGAAGATCAAAATGGATCCTTCATCCACCAACTCTGTCAATGGCTTCTATTCGTTTCTGACTCGCGGGATCGACGATCTTGAAAGGGTTTATCTTTCAAACAACTTCATGTCAATCCAATTCCTTCAAAGGGCTCTTTCCCTTCTTCGATCTTTTCATTCCCAGCTGACCCTTCTCGTCCAAAAGCTCCATTTGCCTGTTGGGGACAAGTGGCTTGACGAGTACATGGACGAAAGCTCCAAGCTTTGGGAAGCCTGCCATGTCCTCAAGTCTGCCATCTCTGCCATGGAGAATTACTACACGTCTGGCCTCAACATCACCTCCACCCTCGACTCTCATCGCCATCTCACTCCTCAGCTCTCTCGCCAGGTGGGTTTTCAAATTTGATCACAATCTTTAAATTTTTTCCAATCCATATTCTTTTTCGTCATGCACAAGTCGTCTGATTCATTCGCTCAATAATTTCATCAAACAGGTGGTTCGCGCGATTTCTGGGTGTCGGCGAGAGGCGTTTGGATTGGAGGAAGAGAACAGAGCGCTGATGGAGACGAGAATTCAACCACTCTCACTGAAATTCGACGAAAGGGTCTCCATCGAATCGAAGCTTAATGGGTTCAACGGGTTCAGGGGAGTTCTTTATGCAATGAGAAACGTAAGCTCTCTGCTTCTCATGATCTTGCTCTATGGACTGGTCTTCTGTTGGCCAGAGTCAAGCTTCTGCAGGGGAGGCTACGAGGGCTGCTTGATCTTCGGATCATCGTTCATGATATCAACGGCTAGATTGCAGCAAAGGGTAGCAGCAGAGATCAGCCAGATCAATGAAAGGCCTGGGATTTTGATGTGGGAGTTCAGGAGGTCCAAGATGGCCATGGATGAGCTGAGAGGTGAATTGGAGAGGAGGGGCCCACAGGGGGTGATGGATTGGGAGAGTGAGGGTGGGATTAGAGAGAGAGTGGACAACTTGAGAGGGTGTTTTGGTGTCTTGAGATCTGGTGCTGAGAATATTATCAGCCAACTTGATGATTTCTTTGATGAAATTGTTGAAGGGAGGAAGAAGCTTTTGGACTTTTGCAGTCATAGGTAGGAAAAAAAAAGAAGAAGAAGAAAGTGTGTGATAGAAAAACTTGTTGCAAAAAAAAAAATTATTTACAGAGTAGAGAACCAGAGAGGTATTTAGTTGTTGGGTTTTGTCGTACCTTTTAACCCTTCTTACTTCTGTTTGTAATTTTTTTTTTTACTTTTCATTTTCCCTCGTGTCTTCTCCTTTGTTCTAATAGTTACTAGTTAGTTACTATAGTTGAAACCATGGAGATGGGGAGTTTTTAATTTAATTTAATTTAATTTTTTAAAATTAACCAGAAACCAGTAAAAAAGAAATGCAGTTCTGGGTCTGAGAAGAAGACCTAGTTAAAAACCAAATTCTAGAACTGGTTTTCATGCAGGTGAAAGTTCTTCTAGTAAGTTCACCCATGATTATAAAAAACACAAAAGACGAAAAAGTAAAAGTAAAAAAAGGGTTGTTGGGTGAACAACAAAGACATCAAAAAGAAAGGAATGGAAGGTTCTTGCTACAATATCTTTTAAACTTAGGGACACAATCCAATTCCCATTTATGTATTTATTTAAAATTAAAAAAATCCCATTTATTCATTTTTATTTGTTAGTTAAATTGTGTGTTTCTGTTGTGTATTATTTTTCTTTTGAAAAGATTTTCCCTCTTGTTGGGGTTTTTCATGGACTATAGAGAGGGGGGTTGGTGTTTAGTTGTTATAGTAAATGAGTAATCATTCTTGTTGTGAAAGAATGATGAAAAGGGAGGGCTTAGGAACTGTAGTCTGTAGGGAAGGCACCGTGAGATTCCTGGGTTGCTTTAATCTCAAAAAGCACCTTCTTTTGATCTTAGGAAGCTTTTGTCTGATTCGGTTCACTTTGAAAGCAATGGTGTTGATGATGAAACCTTCACACTACACCAAACCACAACCCTCTTCCAAAAACTTATCCATCACCGACCGGTTGTGTACAACTATACGTCTATCTCATATTACAAAATTAACCACATAACAGAAAAACACATAATTATATATAACCAATTACACATAATGAGCACGAATAATTTTCATCTTCTTCCCCCTTCTTTGGGTTTTGGATTTGGGGTCTTCGGAGAAAAAAAAATATTATAAAAATAAAGGGGCAGAAAATTTTGGGTCACTTTCTTTGCTTGTTAACCGTATCTCATGCCTTTTGTCCCTTGCCGGAAATTCATGCCTTGCCTCCCTTGAAGGGATCCATAGCAGCGTCCAACACAAGCAAAACCAATAAAATAATGGTGAAAGCGAAGAACTAAAAGACAACAACAGTGATATTATAAAATAAATAAACAAATGCAACAGAAAAAAGGCAAGCATTGCAGAAAACAAGCTCTTTTGGCAGAAGTGCTGCTCTCAGTTTTCCCTGACCCAACAAGACATTATCATCCTTAAAGCAGCAAACCGCGGCTCATATTCATAATCACCACCAAACAAAAAACACTCACTATCAATTGTGAACCCTTTAAAAGAAGATTTTTTTCCTTCTTTTTAAACACACAGGAAAAAAAGAAAAAGAAAGTATCCATAAAAGAAAGTGCAGCGTGAGAATTCAGCTTCTTTCACAGAGAGGGTATCATATAAAAATCTGCAGAATGTTGAATAAGATCCGACAAATGTAGTGTACATAAAACAGTAAATGCATGCAATAATAACTAAAGGGTTTGGCATATTGCCAACTAAATGAGATGGGCAAAATAGTTAACACAGAAGAAAAAGTGGCGTCTGAATGTGGAATTGACAACCACCCAAACGAAGCCTATCTGGATGACAGATGTGCACAAAAAATAAAAATAAAAATAAAAGAATAAAGAATATGTAGCTCTGTTCAGTACACTGAGAGAGAGAGAGAGAGAGAGAGAGAGAGAGAGAGAGAGAGAGAGAGAGAGAGAGACCAAACTCAATAAATTTGGTAACACCATCACAAAGAAGTAGAATATATTCTTTCTATAGTTTTGTACAAAATCACAAGGAAATAGACAGGCAGGATTTGGCGACATGCACTACTGTGAAAACTGGGCAACATATTTGATATTCCTCTGTAATTTACAAGAGATCAATTTGAGAACACGGGGGCAAAAAATTAAAGTTTTTGTGGTTACCACAAAATCGGGGGTAAGTAATAGAAGCAAAGATAATATGCATAAGAGATGTCACATGTTTAAATATCACATCCTGGCATTGCAAACTGGGATGCAAATGTTTCAACCCGATTTTGGAGGTCAACAATATCTTTATTGTTCTGGAGACCTTTGATAAAATCTTTCTGAAGCTTTCCATATTCCCTCTGAACATTAACAGTAATCTGAGCAGCCCTAAGAAGAAATTCAGCCATTGTCTCAAAATCAGCCTCCACACATCCTCTTGTAGTCATAGCAGGGGTACCTGCAAAAACAAACAAGAAAAAGAAAGTTTAATCCATACAACATAAAATGACCAAAGAGAAGCAGATTACTTTAACAAAGTGCACCACGAGGCATGCAGACTGACTGTATGACAAAGAGACAGAAGGGGAGAAAAACCAAGACAAAAGGCAATTTGGAACAATGATATTTATAAAATCGGAAATTGTTAATCGTGATGTGCCATGTTGATAAAATTCAAGCTAGCAAATGGCACAGCGTACAGCTTTCAGAATATTGACGATCAAGTTTAAACGACAGAGACTACTCACCAATTCTCACTCCCCCAGGAGACAAAGCACCATTATCACCAAATATAGCAGTTTTATTGAGAGTGATGTCGCACATCTCACATACTTTCTCGTAGTTCCTCCCTATATTATTTATGTTGTGAACAAGAAAGGGGTTAGATAGTGAAGTACAAAATTAGACATAAAAATCATGTAAGATCGTGACTTTAAGAAAATGGAAAGGAAAAAAAGTGGGGCAGGGGAGAAAGGGAAACAATTGCACACTTGAAAATGTGCAAATGACTAAAAACTGGAACAGAGAGATAGATGCTCATATGAAAGATGTTTATTGAACCATTGAAAAGATAAGGTCCCCATCTATCATCCACAATTGGGATTAAACTAGCAAAACCTTTGCTCCTTAAGCTATCACGTCTAATAATTGGATTTGAACACAAAATGTGGGGACAAACATGTCCCCGCAACAATTTAAAAAATAATGCAGAGTATTGTCAAGGATCCTAAATCATAATTGTTTAAAGCAGCAATTGATCAAATGTAACTTCCCTTAATTTTAAAGCAGCCGTGACCACCCTGAGCTTCCAGGTTGGTGTTTCTAACCTGGTAGGACAGTAGAATTTTCCTTTTTTCCTCTTCTAACATTATCAATGACCAGAAGTTCGCTATTAATGTTTGCAAAGACATTTTCGTTATTTTAAAAGCTAATCACCTTCTGTTTGGCTTATAAAAGCAATCATGTAATGCAAAATGAACTGGTATGTACACCTATAAATTAACTAGATGTGGGACTAAAATAATAACAAAACTCAATTACAAATATAATTTTATAATCCATTCTGTGAAATTGGGCTGGTTAACATTATGATACCTGTTAAACCAAGAGCAGTCAGATCCCAAAGCAACAAGTGATTGTCGGTACCACCTGTCACCAATCTGCACTTTCTTCTTAACAAAGCGTTAGCTAAGGCCTGTGCATTTCTCTTCACCTGTTGCATATAAGCTTTATATTCTGGAGTGGCTACTTGCTTTAAGGCTATCGCAAGAGCAGCAATATAGTTGTTGTGGGGACCTCCTTGTAGGGAGGGGAAAACAGCAAAGTTTATCTTTTCCTCAAAATCATAGTGATTACTACCGTCTACATTACTATGGTGCACACCTTGCTTCCTTAATTTAGTGCCTTTCCTGTAGAAAATAATACCTCCCCTAGGACCGCGGAGACTTTTGTGCGTTGTTGAAGTAACAATATCACAATAATCAAACGGACTAGCACATTCCTGCAATAAACAATAGCTAATAAGTAAATATGTTGTAGTTTTTCCCTTTTCAATTAGTATGAGTCCAGTCCAGTTGCTTAATATACAGCCAGAACATCCCACTCCTTATCACTTCACATAGAATAGGAGGAACTTCAAAAACGATGTGATTAGCGATTTAGTTTCTTTTGGATTTAGGCGTAAACACAAATGCAGACTTATGCACAATTGACTTTCAGGAGCTAAAGATAAAGTAAACACCTTACAAATGGTGGAAATCACAGAGAATGCAGAATAGTCAAATACACAAAATTACCCCAAGTTTTAGAGGGACAAATCTTTATTCAAGGGTTCTAAAGCAACAAACAGTTAATCCATACAAGAATACAACAGGGAAAGGCTCATTCAAAGCAAGTATTACACATTAATGTTGGAAGGCAAACATGAGTACCAAAGATATAGGTTTCCTAAACAGCATTAAGGATGTTATCATCTCACCTAGAGATTCAAATATTAAAAATATACTGTACAGTTCTACTTTTCAAAATAAATCAGATCACAACACTAGAACATTAATGAAATGCCCAAATTTAATAACATGATATAACTCTGACGTTTACTGGAATTAAGAAAATTTGTCTGACATTTAAAAAAAAAAAATCAAGTTGCAGGTAAGCACAAAAGTAAACAAAATGAGGCACCAGAACCAAGAAGCATGGAACACATGACATTAGAAAAACCGGGAAACCAATTTCTAACCTAAGGCAACAAATAGAGTGGAACAAATTGCACTAATCAATTGTTTTATAACATTGTACAGGAGGTGAAAAAGCCTTTACATTCAACCTATTAAAAAAAGAAAACACTCTCGCAGTGCAGGTTACTAGATAAACACTTCCTTTGCAACTTATTTGCATGTTATTACAGTATCATTTATCAACCAAAAAACTTATTGATACTACACCGTTCAAATAGCATTTTGTTAGCAGGCCAAGCGATCATGATATGATAACTTGATGGATCAATAATTTCATTTGTAAAAATGGTTTAATCACAGTGACCCAGGTTGTAACTTTTAGCAGCCCAATTTATGAGCATTACAAAGATTTAGTCCGTTATATTGCCAAATAAGAGAGGACTCTTAAACTGCCCAGCTCTCCAATAACAGCCACTCAGCCAGTTTAGAGCTTCATGGAAAAAAATTTGCTATCAAGCATTAACAACAGCATCAGACATGTATTGCAATAGGTAACAAATTCAGCAACTTGGTAATTATGGTCCACGCTCCATACAAATAGTAAATACATAAGGGTGAAATAAAACTAGAGTTAAGACTTGGGAAATCAAATTTCAAACCTTGGCTGCCACAAGACCGCTGATATGAGCCATGTCACACATCAACACGGCTCCGCATTTATCCGCAATATGCCTAAATCTAGCATAATCCCACTCCCGGGGGTATGAACTCCCACCGCAAATTAGTATCTTGGGGCGATAATCAACCGCCCTCTCCTCAAGCTTATCATAATCGATGTATCCTGTTTGTGGGTTCACCTTATAAGGAAAACTGTCAAAAAATATCGAGGCGGCGGAGACCTTCTTCCCGCCAGGAATATAATACCCATGACTCATATGCCCTCCAGAAGGCGAATCCAAGCCCATAATCCGATCATTTGGGAGCAGAAGACCGGTGTAGACTGCGAAATTTGCAGAGGTACAAGAGTAGGGCTGAACATTAACACCCCATTTCTCTGGATCAAGACTGAAAGCGCCCAGTGCACGCTCAT